>NW_014332886.1:1589293-1686192 GCF_000341935.2 Cephus cinctus
AGGGGTTGGGGGGGGGGGGAAATAAAGAAAAAAGAAATAGGAACTGCGTCTACGTGACTTAGGGAGAATTTATGTCTCTTGTGCCGACACGCATCGTCAAGGGAGGAAGTGCTGTTATTCTGTTTATTTTTTCAAATTAACTCACTGTAGTTCATATTTTCAGTGCTTTATTTTTCTTAGCTTTCACGGTCCGTGCGCAGTTGTCATATTGACATCCCAACGGTAACTGGAGGGACTGTTTTACATTTTGTGGTTTTCACGAGAACATATTCTTTCAATCGTTTCTTTTTCTGCGGTGGCAACGCTACTATACTATCGCTACGTTGGCAAACCTTCCTACGTCACGTTAGCCGAGAATGCTTTATGCTTGGCGAGTATGCGGAAGACTGACCGAAAGTTCGACATATTGTAGCGTAAAAACGAACGTCTCGTAACCGAATGGCATTTACATAGGTAGCAAAGGATTAGATATAGTATATCTGTTTATTACCGGCCAAGGACTTTTTCCGGTATCCAGGACAAAAAGAGTCGTTCGGTATCGCGATGATCTTACATTTCTTTTTACAAGCCCAAGAAACTCGTTGCAATAAACAGTGCGATTTCGTGGCACCAGATGGCGGCCCGCGCGCTGTTTTTTCCCTTCTTTTTCCAATGTCCCACCCACAAATATATGCTCTTTCGAATTCGCAAGTGGTAAAAGGAAAACTACTACGCAGATCCGTTGATCCGTGCGTTTGCGATTCCACGAAATCAACGAAAGTAAATCCAATTTTCGTAGTGTCCTGTTGCGCAGTTATCGCCGAGGGGGTATTCTATTTGCGTTGTAGAGAAAGTCGACGAGAGACGCTACTAGCCTTTTTGCAAGAGCCGGTATCTCCAGAGTTCGATCTTCAGTCAGCTGAAGCGGCTGTTATGGTCGTACCTTAAGAATCTTATTTTGTTCGCGACTCGAAGGACTGATATATATATATTTGATATCTTCAAGCTACAGTTAAAACTACAACAGTTCATGTAGAAGGAGAGTGAAAGCTGACAGTGTCATTCCTGCTGCATCTCTATGTCTATTTCTTTAATAAATTCTCTTGTGTCCTGTGCATCTTCTCTCACACTGTCATCTATTCAATGATCTCACTATATGCAGACGACTAAAGTTAATAACAAATTTAACATTTGCAGACATTTACTCATCGCGGATATGACTACGTGAGTTACCTGGCATCAAGTATATCTTATCGATTCTAAAAGCATCGATGCACCAGAGATATAGATACAAGTACGACGAAACAAATCCAATACTACTGGTACAATATTGAACGTAATATAAAAGAATTATTTTGACAGATGTTCTTTCAATTGTAATGCGTATATTGGATTCTTCGTCTACGTTTATTTGCTGATAAAGTTCACGTAGAACCGTTATACTTTCTGTCCATTCATTTTCTGGGTTACGAACTCCTCGTGCCGTGTTTGTCCCGAATTGCGACGTAGGAACGCCCCGGAAAAAAAGGGACGGCTCACGACGCAAGACACGCCATAGTAGCATAAAGTTTATTGCCTCGCTGAGAAAGCCCATCGTGTACAGAACCAGGGTCGTGACTTTGGGCTTCCTGTGTAAGGAAGTTGTTAATGCGCATGCGCACAACCGATTACTGGTTTACTCTACGGGAAAACGTATCAGGCCTACAGATACTACTGACACAGTAGTACATAAGTACCATAATGAAAACTGAAATG
This sequence comes from Cephus cinctus, assembly GCF_000341935.2. NCBI lineage: Eukaryota > Metazoa > Arthropoda > Insecta > Hymenoptera > Cephidae > Cephus > Cephus cinctus. Next base: position 1,591,028 of record NW_014332886.1, read on the forward strand.
ATATTAAATATATTTTAAAGGGGGGGGGGGATTATATATATGTATAGCACAGTGAACGGTTACATATTCCAGGAGCGCATTGCAATCTGAGAAATATATCCGTATTATCATTTATATTATAGGTAGTACTGAGAAGCAGCAGGGGCTGTTTGGTCGATACGCCCTCGTAGGTTGGCAACGCCCCAACCTCGGCAAAACCATCCCCTCGGATTTGTCAGGGTAATATATCGTGGCGGGTGACCGTTTCAAGATGAAGGTTGTCTTCGACGTTGGAGACGTGGAAGGGAAAAATGTGATAGTCGCGGATACTTTGTCATTTGGATATACAAATGGCGGATGACTTTTGTAGTATCGACGGGGTTGAAGGAAAGTCGATAGTATTTTTCCATAGAGCTGAATTTCTTTTCAGCACGAATCCTGGTACGTGGGTGAATCTATATTTGCATAAGAGATAACTGGGAGTAAAAGTATATATTTTTTTTGTTACTACAGAATTGGGACTTTCGTAGATCTCGAGGCGATTCGATCTACGGTAGTTCATGAAAGCGTATATCTTTTTGTGTTATGCATCGATGCGGGCAATTTGTTATCGTATGACTTTTGATGCGCTAACCTCATCCTTGAGTTATGCAGTAAGTACCGGTAATCACGAGAGAGGTCAGAGGTCGACCGATTCTTTATGACTCTTTTAGATTCAGATATCAATTATTTAATCCGAATCCATCGGACAACGGTATAATCATTTTAAATAGACATTTACGTTTTTAAGAAACGAACGGTCCTGAAATTCGTTCCATGATCGCAGAGTCGATCAAGGCTCTAGGCGTGTCATTAAAGGACAAAGAAAAAAACTATTAGGAAAAACGTAATCGCTCGGGTATTCTTGCATGTGTCTCTTTGGCTTGCACATGTTCTCTGTTATTAAAGATAAATAATTATCTGGGTTTTCTCACAAAGCATAAAATTCCTAAAAAATGCATTTTTCAAGTAGCTTAAACTCAATTTGAATGCCTATTATAATACATCCTGTTCCTGAATTTGACATGGAGAGCACAATTATTTGGCAAAGTCATGGAAAAGATCATTAGCTTTTTTCTCGTTTCAGTCTGATTCCCGTTCGTTTTCGCTTAAGATGTTTTAAAAGAGATGAGACTGTTTATAGATTCTCATCGCGTGCCGAGAAATTTCGCAATCCTCTTGGAAATGTGGCTTAATGACATTCTAACGTACTCGTCTTGAACCACGTAGTAGCTCCGAATCTCTATACCATTTTCAAAATGAAACTCCGTTCCTTCAGGCATTATACCTTCGCGAGACGTGAGTAAAGTTCATACTTATAATGGAGCAGAATCAAATTTGATTAATATGAAAGTTTAAAGCTCTTCGCTTTTTTAAATCTACGTTGACATTGTCTTTTTACACCGTGAATAATTTTTCTCACGTTTCTTAACAAATTGAAATACAGCGTTCCCTTTCGACTCTCGCGACTTTTCATAATTTAACGCCTACGTCAATTCGCATAACCTTGACCATCCAGTCCGTGAAATAATTGTGTCAGCGTGTTTGCGCAGCCAACCAAAAGTGCCAAAATCGTCCTTACACTTGGTTAAAATAGTCATGAAATGACCGGAAACGACGAATTTATGACACTTGAGTCGTTTGCCTAAACGTTTAAGAGGGTCAAAGGTCGCCGGCAAGTACACATTCATCCACTGAGATACACAGTATACCGTGTTTAAGATTTTTATGGCGAATCGTACTACAATGGGGGCAAGAGTTCATCGTCTTAATACGGTAATAGCAAACGTTTGCCATTCCCGTGGTAACTATGGCAGGAGGATCTTTCGCGTGAATCCAGAAATAATTTCCACATTGTTTTTGGAAGTATATTCTTCGTATATAATATCTCCTTCCTAAATACCTTTTTAGACATGTCCTTTTATCGTTCACTTTGTGCCATATCTATTTAGTAGCGTGTCACGGGAGAGGCTAAGTCGCAAGGATTCTTTCACTGTTCCATTGTGAACGCTCGCCAGACCTTTATGGAGGCCTCCAGGCTGGCATTCACACTTTGCGTTAGTTTCTTGCAGATACGGTTTATCGCTCCCACGCAATCTCCCATAGCAACACTCGTATGTACCTCTTACATTGCATCCTCATTCCTGCGATAACTTCACTCTTGAGCCAATAGATGTCTCCTATCGAATTCGTATATCGGCTACCAAGCCATGTAGAATATATCGATATGACTAAGTTCATGTGTTCGAGGCATTGAAAAAAATCTAAATCCCACTGTTATAATTATAGTTACAGATCATCAGATTGGCCATTCAAATTTTACCTTTGCTTTCGTCACTTCGCTAAAAGTAAGGCAAATAGCAACTTTCAGAGATACCATTGCTTTTCTTATGACACGATAGGTGTTAAACGGCTTTTGAAATCTTACCGACGTTAAGTAATATCATATCAATTTATGTGAATGTATGTGTAAGCACGTGAGTGGATTGGGATTTTCCCAAAGATTCACAAATATTTCTCAGTGCGCTCTTCAAGTTGCGCAACGTAAACACTGCTTGAAGGAATAGTGAGAGAGAAACTAATTTTAATTTTGACATACGAACATTCTTAAGGTCAATTATTTTATCGTAGTTCATGGAAAGTAATGTGATTCACTGTCGTACATATTTCTTCCTTTTTTTTTTTATTAATGCATACCTAATCTTTGTGCATGTCCTTTTTTGTTCCAGGACGGGGCGATTTCGTCGGAGGGATAGATAACGAGGCGCTGGATTTTTCACAGCTGGAGGACTTTATCAACAGTGACAGTGAACAACCCGCCACGTGAGTGTCTCCGGTTCTGGAAAAAATAATATTTTAAATATTATCAATAAATGGTGACACTTAACAATCTCTGGGGGTCCACAAGTTTCGTAATCGTAGTTTTACTTAACAGAATCGTAGTGACAGAGTGACAGATCGTTGCACGTACAATCTGAGATTTATGTACGTGCTTAATCATAAAGAAGAATATATTAATAGAATGTTCTATTCTGTCAAGTTACATACAGTCAGCACCCTTCTCCTTCATTCATTCAATCATAGTCGACACGGTCCGTGTCGACTACCAAAGCAATTGTTCGAGACGAACATTCAGGAGTGTTCTCGTTAGATTATTTTAATGTGCTTCTCTGTAGTAGGAATGCTCGCGTTCTCAAAGTCAATAGTAATGTACCAAGAAACATGCGAAGCGTAGAAAATTCTATGTATAAAGATTCCTATAAAAGCGCCAATACAAAACCTTCGCCGCCAGAGAGAATGACTGACGTTTAGCTTGGTGGACAGAATAATTATGAATCTAGAGCAGAATAGTCTACGGGCAGAAAATAATAACTCTCAGGTAATTGTCTCACGTCTCCTTCGATGCGTTGCTGCAACTTCATTGCCAATCTAAAAGCCCTCGGACGGTCGCGCTATCTTGACAGTACTCAATGGTCGCGCGATCCACTTCCGCGCACTTACTGACAAATGGACTTGAATAGACAAAAAAAGGAATTGATAAATTTCTAATGAAAATGCATTTAAATGTTATACAAATAATTTATTTAAATGACAACAGATCAGATTTACAGCCGATCGAAGAAGTTGTACGAGCGTTTTCGAAGTTTCTGGCTTTTATCGAATAGCCTCTATTCGCAATTTACTATATACGCCTGACGGGAGAGTCTCGCAGTCTGCCGACGGATCACTAAAATTTTTTTGACAGATGAAAAGGTTTCAGAAAGATAAAAAAATTAAGATTCGATCAAGGAACATATTATATGAAGATAGAGTTTGAAGTATTTAGGTCATTTGAAATTTGAACGAAACATTGATTTGAAAAAAAAAAAGTACGAGAGAAAGTCTCGTAGAGTGATTGCTGACGGGTTAATGATAAACGCATGAATTGAACTGACGTATGATAACGTATGAGAGGTGCATGACCCATTAAATGAATTATCATCACATAACGTCCTCTCTGATTAATTTTGACATACGACTTTATAAATTGGAACAACAATTGATCCCGAGCTTGAGTGATTAATTGACTATTTGTGAATAACCTGGTCGTGCTTCCTTTGAATTTTCTTGTCTCGAAAGATACCATCGTACGTATACTCGTATAATTCCTAGTGGCACTAACGTGTAATTATATTCTCCACGATTATCAAGCAATGATTAATACACAGTTGGAAAGATAAGGTAAATCGTAGTAATTTTGTTTTATCCTTCAGAGATCAATCGAATGCACGCGATTGCATTATGCAACTAAAATTCGTGCGAACGTTTTACTTCCTCGATACACTTAATTGCACCGCTGCTCCCCCTGAAAGGACACCTGACGATTAATCGAGCGGTTTACAGTGGAAAATAAAATCGATGGGTGCCAACGTTTCTAGACTATAAAATATTTAAGGCACGAGCCTCCCTATACCACCCCCTGGGTCTCTATCCGGGAAATTATGGTAATTAACAAATTCAGCCAATGCGCTTACCGCTGCGTTAAGCAGACATGCATTTCCTGCACGAGGGTCGTATACCTAATCTGTAATTCAAAGACAAGCCGAAGGAATTTTCAAAAAATTTTTCAAAAAAATTTTCAAAAAATAATTAAACGCACCAAGTGCATATTTAATTTATTATGAAATTAAAGGAACAAGATAATTTTATTGAAACATAGAGAAGTAGGATACATTCAAATAGGTCGTACGGTCTGGGTGGTGTGATTGGGTTAGATCCAGTGCAACACAGTGTTGAATTGCAGTGCTATATTCAGCGACAGAGACAGAATTATAGCAGTGACCACAGAGGTGTAATGATATAATGACACTACAGCCTGGATGGAATTGATGGAATCACTGTTGGCTGGATTAAACCCGGTAATTGGTTGCATATTCTGCACTTAAAGGTTCGTGTACACTGTCCTATGCAAGGAAAAGATACGAAGAGCCTTAGGCTTTCATTGGGAGGGATTTCCTTCGAATTTCATTAGGAAAAAATATAGTGGAGAATTTGGAAATTCTTCAGTCTCACTCGACTGTCTCTCGCAGAGAGAGGAGATACCATTGTCACTTTCTATCCGTCAACGAAAGAGACGTTCTGCTTTTGACTCCCGTTTTACAGGAAGAAATGACTCGTGCATGCACGAATCTTTTTCTCCGGTGGAAAAGCGAGAAGCATGACGCCCATAATGTCATTATTGGACGGTGTGCAATGGCGAACGCGCGATAGCGTATCTATGTTTTGTAAACCCTGCGTGCCTGTTGCATGTACGGACTTTATTGCATGCCCATGGCTGCAGTTTTTCTTTCGAACACAAAGATTCCTCTAAAGTTTATTATTACGAGAATCTCACTCTGGTTCTGCTTATACGATTCACAGGGATGCCTCTCGTACTGAAATTTTTCATGAATATAAGTCAAAGGTTATACCAGGCGTTTTTAGGAAATCTTATTATGTTAGGAAATATTTTATTATGTTGCATGAAATTTTTTTTATAAATAAAACATAAGATTCTTGAGATGTCGAAGAAGGTATATACGCATCTGCCTAGTGGAATCAGCCGATGTGCTTTTTAATATTGACATGATGTTTAGCATTGGTCTGTCAGTGTGACGTAATTGTTGATTTTTTTTTTTCTAGGTATTTTGCGGATACACTAGCCCACAATGAAGGCGGTGCTGCGACAAATCAAGGAGGCAGAGTGGAGGCGACGGCGAGTCAACAACCACCTCCCAGGTTGCCATCACCGATCACTCAAAATCATCCAGTTTCTGCCACGTGCGCTTCTGCTACTACCACTGTACCTTCTGCAAATACATACAAAGATCCACAAACATACGTTCTTCCGTAAGTTCAGAGAAGTTCACAGTGTCTGCGCTGTATGGTTATTTAAATGCAAAGTAAACACGTGTAACGGTATGCTCTGGTAATTGGAATGGTAAGAAATAAGACGAGACAGTGTTTGGCAAGAAACGTAGAAAACTATTGATAGAAATTTTAGCACTTTGTGAGCAAGCGGTGGAAAAGATTTTGGTAGGTTTAGGATTCTTTGAATTTTTTGAAAGACTTAATTACCCATGTTTTTGATGTTAAGAATAGAATCTTGAACAATTGTGCTATTTATTTCAATCAATGTTTTTAATCATTGGCTGATTTATTCTCTGTAGAAGAAATTGTTATTTTACCTTCATTTATCTGAAACCGTGTGTGTAGAAATATTTCAGTCATTCTCCATTCTGATGATACATAAATGTATGAAGATTATTGGATTAATTTTATGACGTTCCCTACTGTTATGTGTAAATGTGAAAGATCCTTTATGATCAGTTGCGCGAATTGCAATGATCAATACAGATTCCATTATATGATATCACGTTTATACATTGACAAGATCGAACTAACTGTATTATTTTTAAATCAACTGAATTGTGTTTAATGAATAAACTTTATTATAACATTCTTTCAACCGAAGGAGAGTTATTAATGAAAATATATTGATTCCCACAGACATGCTCTACCAGAAAGTCCGCCGGACAGCGGTAGCGAGCCTCCCTACTCACCACCTGGACATCATGAATCTCAACATGTACATTCACCACGTGAGTTCAGTTGAATCTTGACAATGTATTTTATAAGTCAGTAAGTTTGTTGGATCGGAGATTACTTAATACTCGAATTGTGCAGATCAAAAAGCAGCTTTACAAGAGATACTCTTGCATCACCAAGGAAATACAACCAGCTATGCTCCGGGTCCGTTACCGCCATCACCAAGAGCATTGGCTCCTGCTGCTGATCCTCTTTTGTTAACGCATCCTGTATTAACGCCACTTTTAACGCCAGGCACACCTACCTTGCCAACCCAACAACAATTAGGGACTTCTCTTGTTCCTCTACCACACGAACATAGTCCTGGTGGAATAACTACTCTGTATTCGTCACTTCAGTCTGCACCTAAAAAGAGAAAACTTAGTCAAGATGGTCTTATCCACGTTAAACAAGTAAATATATTTGTAGAAGAAATAATATTCCACCTGACCATTTGTTTCTCCAATGTGGGAAATCGGACTGATTAGCTTTTTTATTTTAAGGAACCTGAATTAGGAACTGTTGAGCATAGCTGCAGTAGCAGCAGTGCTGTGCTGGATGGCGATGAAGTTGCGGGTGACAGTGCATACATAGACGCAAGTTATCAGTGCATACGGTTCCATCCGTTTCAGCAAACGTCCTGGCATGCACTTTGCGATCATAATCTCAAGGAATTGCCTGTACCCCATTATAGGGTCGATGCAGATAAAGGATTCAATTTTAGTAACTCGGACGATGCATTTGTTTGTCAAAAGAAGAATCATTTCCAGGTAAGAAGCGGAATTAATTAAATAGTGTTATAATTGTAGATACTTTGTTACGAAAGTTCTTAACGTGCTTTTCAGATTACTTGCCATGCACAACTACAGGGTGAAGCCGTATTCGTTAGGACGGGTGAAGGTCTGAAGAAGATCAGTAGTTTTCAACTTCACTTTTATGGAGTTAAAGTTGAATCACCAACTCAGACAATTAGAGTTGAGCAGAGTCAAAGTGATAGGAGCAAAAAACCTTTTCATCCTGTGGTGTAAGTATCATTATGAACTTCAACTGTGTCTGTGGGCAGTTGGTTAATATATTTTATATCAATGCAGTATTATTACTGAGAATTCATTCGAACAACTTTTTGACTTTTAATACTGAACTTAAAATGCATTTGTTTTGCATGATACTTTTATTTTCATGATATCTCGAAGCAACTTTTAGGCCCTTCGGTTGCAAAATTTTATTGTTTTTCTTACGGTTTCAATCAGTGTCACCGTTACGCTAAAATAGGGCTGGTTTTAGGGTCGAATTGGGCGGCGAACGTGTCACGAAGGTGACAGTCGGTCGTCTTCACTTTAGTGAGACGACGAGCAACAATATGCGAAAAAAAGGCAAACCAAATCCAGACCAAAGGTATTTTCACTTGGTAGTTGGATTACATGCTCACACAGCAGATCAGGCCAGTTACCAAGTGGTTGCGCACGCATCGGAACGAATAATCGTGAGGGTAAGCAAACATCTTTTTCTGATAATAAATTGTACCAGTTTTATTTATGGTTATTACTAAACTAGAAAAATACTCCAACTAATAGAACACTACCGGTAGAGGATCCATTTGTAAAGTTACTAGGCTTTTGTGCAGGCAAGCAATCCCGGTCAATTTGAATCGGAAGGAAGTGCCGTTGGCGCCGAAGGTGGCTGGCAAAGAGGAGCAGCTCCTGATAGTGTCTATCATGCAGGACGAGTCGGTATTAATACCGATAGACCCGATGAAGCACTTGTCGTTCATGGAAATATGAAAGTACGCACAGTAATCAATAAAAATAAACAATTAAATTATGTTGATAGGATTTTCATTCTATTGAAATAATTATAATGTAAACGTAACAGGTAACGGGACATATTGTTCAACCAAGCGACGCCAGAGCAAAGCAGAATGTTCAAGAAGTTGATACACGTGAACAGTTAAGAAATGTTCAACAGTTACGGGTTGTTCGATATCGCTATGCACCAGAATTTGCATTGCACTCTGGTCTCGGTATCAAACCTCAGGAAGATACTGGGGTGATAGCACAAGAAGTACAACAGATTTTACCTGAAGCGGTTCTACCAGCTGGTGATATTGTACTTCCTAACGGACAGAGAATAGATAATTTTTTGGTAGTGAACAAGGAGAGAATATTTATGGAAAACGTTGGAGCTGTGAAGGAACTGTGCAAAGTAAGTTGCAGAGATTTCTCTCGATTATATCTTGATAATAGGCTATACTTATCTATTATGGATTGGATAAACGTATCTGTATGCCTTCGTAGGTAACGGACAGTTTAGAAACTAGGATAGATCAACTAGAGAGAATTAACAAGCGTCTGGCAAAATTGAAAAGAGGCGACAGTTTAAAAAGTTCCGTTAGTACAGTCTCCAGCATTTCGAGCAGCAAATATGCATCATCAATCAGCGCAAAAACTCCTGTACCAAGACGAAGCAAGCGACCCGACAGAGATGAGGAATTGCTCTGCAGCAATAAATTTATTCAAATTATCATCGTTATCCTTATTCTTATTATGGCCTTTTGGTACTTATTTATGCATTCTACGACTTTATTCCTTCAATAAAATAAAAACCAAAAATCTCCATATTAAAGTCATTAATAACGTTTGGAATTAATTTATTAATTCTTTTTTAGCCTTGTGGCAATGGCAACCTTATATTTTCTGGAATATCAGAAAAGAAGTAGCCTTGAATGGACTCCTTTAGCAGGCGGTAGAAAACTTGCATCAGGTCCAAGTCACATACCGAATTTACCAACTACACCAGGCTATGATCCTCGATTCAATCCATTACTTCACAGTACCTTGCCACCATCTTATACTGTGCATGGGACATATACTAAAGGCATGGATGGCTATACATCCGTTAGAGGCGGCATGATTTCTACGCAAACACCAAATACTAAGCAACAGTTGTACTCGCAAGAAATAACTTGGTATCCGGTGGGTCCATCTGGTCCTCAAAATAGATTTGAAAAGAATAGGTAAGTTAGTTATAGCAGATTCATTCCACAAATTAATCACACTGTATTATATGCATTATTGATCTTGTTATTTAATTATTTTTTTTAACCTAGTGAACTTCCTAGCAACTGGCTTAGTAGAAATAATCCAGGCGCTATGCCTAGCAATGTAGATGAGAATGATCAAGGAACAGATGTGGATGCTCCACCACCGAGTAAAGGTCTGGTTCCCATAGGAAGACCATTCGATTGCTCTACTCATTTTACAGAGTTGGAAAGTCCATGCCAGGTAACTAATAAATGAGTAGTAAATCAAAGTTGCGTAATACTATAATGAATAACATGTTCTTATATGTGATATTTAACATTTTTTATAACTGTAAAACAGATATATTGTTGTACGGCTGAGATACATCAACTGGAAGAACCACGCCCGGATCATCCACCAGAAAAGAAGTCCTTGTGTAAGTTTAATATAAGATTTACATCTTTAATAATTAGTTCAAATTACGTTAAAATTAAGGTTGACAGTTATATTGCAATATTCAATATATTCTTCTTAGTAGATCATTTGGAGCAACCATTGAGTATACACGAAGAAAAGCGAAAATCTAGCAAGGGGTTCCAAAATGGAATCAGTCCATCTGATCCTAACACAGAAACACTTGTGAAGGAGGTAAGTCAATCCCAGCGTAATCATTTCCTTTAATCGAATGCATCCTGATAACGCACGCTCTAGATTGAGTCTTAACGACTATCCTTTTTGTTTTTTTAGCAAAGCAATTATAAGTACCTTCATAAAAGAACGAGGCGGGAAGCCGGCGGTGGTGGAGATTGGGGTGAAGTTGCCAGCAATGCAGCAGGATCATTGCCTCCAGAGCGTAGGCCTCAATTATTTATAACAGCGAAGAGCTTCAATGTTTCTCTGGATCAAAGATACTGTTCATCCTTGAGTACTCCTAATAATGTCAGCTGCATTATACCACTGTCCAAATACATGCCTGATACCCACCTCACGTTACACTTTCTGTAAGTATTGTTTTCTATACCACTATGACAGATTTTACTAGCATTTAATCGACAATATATATTATAAAAGTACGATCTTACTTTTACGCAGTGGGATGCCCTGGTACTGGCAAATTGTACAACAGTGTCCATTACCGCCAAACGTGGCGGTTGACGAAGCAATGGCATGCGGTTGGGGTTATCCAACACAGCAACAAAGAGAAAACACGCGAAGGAGTAGTGAACCTGGCGATCAATCTTTTTCTTTGGACGTAGCGCATTATCTAAGGAAAACATTGAGGTTCCGCGTGCCTACTGTTCAACCGCAAGAAGTAAGTATAATAAGAGAGAGGAGAGGCTCATTATTCTACAAATTATTAAAAATATTAATCGTACTACAATCTTGGAAGATCAAGGATGTTCTTATTCTTATACGAGTTCATCTTTTTGAAAGCTGATCTTCAGTATTTTGTGATCCTGGATGATAATAGTTCTTTTTTATTTTTGTTGCAGAATATCTGCCAGAATCGTAATGGTGGAGATTATTTAGAATTTACACTGCATTTCTATAGAGATTGCGAGGAGTAATGATATTCTTAGCATCACGTGTATCGCACATCATGAGAAACTGACATATCACTTACAGGTTCTTAAGTTTATATAGACTAGAGTGGACTTTTTAGTCTACCCGATATCGGAACCACTATGCCTTGATAGCGTGTTCGAAGTTCTTTTTTAACGGCAAACATAAGATCTAATATATATAATTGAATCTCAATTCTAAAAAAAATCTGACATTGTATTTTGTATATCGTTATACTAGATTGTCCAGAATATATAATTGTATTTCAAGATTCATTAGATGTATGAAAGGTAAGACATATAGCAGACATACAAACGAATACTTTGTGTCAAGTGCTCTATTCATTTACACCTATGTATGAAATTATCATTGAAATTCCGAGAGTCAGTGCGCAGACTTATCCTTAAATTTTTACAAAAATGTTATCTGTCAGCCTATGTTAACATTAAGAATCTGTTTTTGCACAAACTCACCGAACGATTCTTGGTTTTGACGTTAGCATATACATAGTACCCATTGCGTAATAGAGCCGGCAGCTACAAAACGTTGTGCAATTATTATTTTAATGGATTTTTAGTCGGATTATATTGAACTAATTACGTATTTCCTTTCTGTGCGTATTATACGTAATAATTTTGAATTCAAAAGGTTTATGCTTTTTGCAAACGTTGCTTTCTTTTAAAGTATCAATTAAAGTATGAATTACTTTTATGACTCGTGATGTATCTAAATTTTTATAAAAATAATCTTTAATGTTTTATTTTAAAATCAAGATATCATGTAATGATAAAGAACATAAAAATTAACAAATGTTATATCAAAAATATATGTTAAATGTTACAAGCAGGCAACAAATGTCTCAAAACAGAATTTCGAAGATTTACATTGCTCTATTTTTCTTCTCTCTTATTCACTATACTTGTTTCACCTTTTAATCATTATACGCATGGGAATTTTATATAAAATTATCCCCTTCAGCATTACAAGCCAAGCATCTATCGACGATATAAAATTCTAGTTTTTTTTTTAAAGTCTCATCAATAATTTAATGCTGATTTTGAAACTTAATTTTTTCTCCGAGAGAATTGCAATTTGAAATGGTTTTATTAGCTTTTACGTGCATACCATAATTTTTAGATTCTATTTTTCTTAACATACTAATCTATTTTATTTATCAATGGCCTTGGGTATTATAGAAAACGAAGTTCCTATGGATAATTCTTTGGTTGACTGATATATACTCTCGGTTTAAAAAATACAGTTTTGAAAATCTTGAATTTTCTCTGAATGGATTTGTAAACTTCATCAATGCATCATCTTATAATTCTACAGTCATTTCTCATATAAATGAATTAGAAATTTCATCTATAAGCACAAAAAATGAGGTATACAGCATATTGATAGTAATTAGAATCTTTTGTTGCATTAAGAAGTGCAAATCTAAGGAAGGCATATTGACAGCGGTAAAATTACTACCGCGTAGTGCAGTGTGTAAATTTGTTTACTGTGTATATTGAATTTTGGATGCATTTGTCCAACTAGTGAAATTCATACACAGAACACACGCATGATGTACTATGCGATGTACCATACAGAACATTGATAATCGATAAGTAAAATATAAATTATATTATGTTGATGTAACAATATAAAGATCACATATTCAAATTATTTACTTAGCATAGACAATGAATGGTCGTTATAAGGCAGCGCAAAACTGTTAGCTAGTAAACAACTATTCTGTAAATTTTCTAATATTCACAGACATCTTTTTACTGCGTATAAAATCTTGTTTAATTTCGTAATTCTCACAATGGTTTGGAGCATACGCAACAAATAATGATAAGACATTTGTACATTTTTCATTGCTACAGTATGTGTATGATTTAACTTGAATATTGTTTGATATTTCATTTTTATTTTATGAGTCGCATTTCTCTCTTCATTATCTTTAAGTAATACGTTGGACTAAATATATAGTAAAAAAAGTGGATTTACTATTGAAGTAGATCGCATCTTTTAAAGAATAATCAGCAATATTGTGAATTACAGTACTATTGAATATAAATAGTTAATACGAAGTGTTAACACATTGATATTTTGACTTTTTTTCAAATGCAAATCAATTATTTCAATAAGAGTAAAAAGGCCACAACAATTGTGATAAAAATGTTTTTAGAAATTTAAAACTGTCGATTACTTGGATGAATAATTTAATTAAAATCTTTGTTATGGTTTCGCCTTCTGCAGCTGATATATAGTGTTATTTACAACCATCTTTAAACGCAGTAATTATAAAAGGACCATATTTTCATAAAGGCGAGTGGCTTGCATTGTTTGTCTAAGTACTTTTCACTATCTATTGCTTTTGCCGCACTGTATGTGAATATGTAACTTTAATGTATGACATTGGCAGCAAAGACCTGTGATGATATGCAGGCAATTAAGTAGTTGAAATGATAATTCATAGCTACTAAATAATATAGACAATAGTGATTTGTACATACACTTCAGTAATATATATATATTATACAAATTGTATGACTAAAAATTGAAATAGATATAAGTGAATATAATGCAATTAGAATACTTGCAGTCTGACATATTAATGAAAATAATATGATTTGACTATCATTTATGTTACTATTGCTGTCTCTGGAATTCAGCGTGACACGGAGTAATACATATTTGCACGTACTAACTTTGTATCAGGATCTAGATGTAGTAATCAGATAGATATGGCAATTATTGATCCGTTCAATTATCCGGTGCAATCATTCAAATTAATTGAGTGAAGAGCAGATATAAATTGTTTTCAATAATTGATTAAGACGTTATTGCAACCATTGTCCTGTTATCTATACGATCAAATGATATAGTGATTAACGGTCCATTGATGGCCGGGCCATTGTTCGTATATTTTAAAAAAGATGCGTGTAAAACTTGTCTTTATCGTGTAATGGTGATACATTTTTATGCAATACCAATGTTGAACAATTGTTCTTTTGCCCAGTATAAATATTCCAAATCCCAAAAAAACATTAAACGATTTCAAGTTTTGCAACAAATTTACGCATCTTTTCAATTTATCACTATTGCATTGAAGCATTCCATGTATTTTAATATTATATTTGACGCAGTAATGACCTATAGTCTCATTTTATTTTTTTTTTACGAAAGTGACTACTGTTTGAATAGTTGCAATGTAATAAGGATCTGTTGATCGTGTTGCGGTAACATTTTCCCACTAGAGCACTAATACATTACTAGTCTTCAAGACCTCCTTTCGCAACAGATCTTAAGATAATGAAAATGTTAATCATCACTAATTACTAAAATAAGATTAAGTGCCTTGTGCACTGAATTTTACAGTGTAATTGTATATTTGATCATGAATCTATGTAAATGTAATATCTACATATTTATTAATTGTATTATTACAAAATTATTATACTATAATAATTATATTATTGTACTTGTAGCAGAATAAAACAACTGCTCTACGAGCTAGAAACTTGGTTCATTCAACATGAAGACAATCACACACCTGAAAACATGTTTTGTATAATTTTTATTGTTAAGTCATTTATAAAACAAGGATCATCTATCGACTGTAACTATAATTCATGGATGGTATTTGTCTTTTCGTTCTAATACAGCTTTTTCACCGTAGACACTTGCTCAGTATAATTGTTTGTAAAATTTATTCGATGTACTATCAGTTTCTCATTGACCAGTCTGTAAAATTAAACTCCGTGGATGGTTTTATAAAGAGTATAGAAATGGTACAGTTAAGGTGATACATGTCACTGATAAAATGTGAATATTGGTTGAACTATAGAGATGTTCATTTTTCATTAGAAAGTATTGTAAGAAGTCCTATGATTTACGATAGCTAAAACTTTATTCCATTACCTGCTCATTCTAAGTAAAAGTATAATGAAAATACTAAACTGTACAATTGATCCTACGTTCATTGTAAGAAAATTTATTTAATTTTCTGTAAAATCAGGGCAGTTGAGTAATAAAGAATACGCTCGGAAGCACAAGTAAAAAATATTAATTTGTTATTCAAATCTCAATATCAATTTTTTTGAAGCATCTTGGTTGTCGGTGGGATTATAAATAATGGCGTGATAATAATGGATACCGCGGTGATTGAAACGTCAAAATGAGACTAAACTGTAAATATATATATTACACAGTTGTAAATTTGCTTATATTTAGCACCTATCATTATTTTTGACGTACGTTTATGGGGCCATAACATATTTAGAAAATCTACGCAATAGAGTAACAGCTTATATAAGATTTTTTCGTTTTGTTCATAATAGGACTGCAATACTAATTTATTTTCGCGATTAAATTGTATTTATACATATACGAGAAATAAGGATGCATTTATCTATAATATTTCAATTGAAACAAAGCAAAGAAGGAACCTTTAATATCATTAGAATGTTCAGTATTTGGCTTTGTAATATGTCGACCTTAATTCATTCCTATCTTTTTCCTCCTCTTTATAAATCATATACTTTCCACGAATATGAAACCTCGGTGGAACACATCATACACATCTGATATACATTTGTTTCATAAATACAAGAGATTAACAGTTCTTACATCAACAACGATTATTATGACAGCCATTATGATCCACTTCTTAATATATTTTCACTAATAAATCTAGCATCACTTTTTTTTCACAAATTCTTCTTTATAGTTTGATTACAGTTAAAAGGAAATTGTGAAATATACACATTCAGTTGTGAGCTTGCTAAATCGTTTATATCAACGACCAAGATCACATGGTATTAAGAATTGTTTACTTTTTGGTACCGGCGCCATCAAGTAATTGAAGTCACAAGATTCACGCCTATTAACAGTTATTCACGTGATGTCAATTACTACCGAGATTACTTTAATCTACGTAATTACTTTTCTTTCCTACGCTCCTTGTCATCCGATGTCTCTTCGCGAAGAGCAAGAACCATTCTCAGCATAAGTACAGCAAGTACTTTGTCCAAAGGATCCATAAATCCTCTCTGAATCCATTTAGGGATGGTAGTGCGTGCATGAGAGAAACCAAGTTTCTGTAGAATATAATCTATGCCATAAGGCTCTATACTTTTGCCAGCCCATGAGAGTAACCTTTATTGGAATAAGTACATAAATATATCTGGTATCATGATATTACCGAAGACACAAAACTTAATATGTTTAATATGTTTGTTATTGCTGTACCTGACAGTAGGCTCCAAGTGCCACGTCTTACATCTGTATGATCTCCAATCTTTTATAAACATTTCTGCAGGATCAAATTGCTTTCGTTTCCTCTCATCTTCTGCAGAAACTGATGTGGTTGTCGAAGCACTCGAAGTACTTGCATTAGTATTTCTTCTTTCTTGAGGATCTGGACTGTGTGCTCTCGCACCGAAACCTTGTATGGCATGCTGCGCGATGATAAAATTAATGTAACTTTGTAACATTAAGAAAGACGTATAATACTTACTACTCGTTCCTTTTCTTTAACGTATGATGTAATTAGATCGTGTAAAAAGAAGAAGGCTTCAGCATCGACAGTGACAAAAATATGATCCTCAAATTCTGTTATGAAACTGCACTCCACCAATGGTTTCTCACCTGTTAAGAAATTGTATATAATTTGTAGCAATGATTGTATATCATTAATTAATGACATACAATGGCTCTAATGAAAACTATATTATTTCACTGCAATGTGATGTTTTATGGTGTCATATCGGTGAACCTACAGAAATGCATTTATGATATAATTGGAACACTATGCTAATTATTTGTGCCGTGGATAAATATGATAAACTAGCACCAATGAAATTTGTTTATTCTGATATTAATTAGACGACTTGAAAATTGTTGAATCTGTACACGACTTGATAGCGACTGTAAATATATAATAATAGACTTATTATGCAATAGCGTTATTTAATGAAATAATAATTTCTTTAATTAAATCTCAAAGGTATGTAATATGATAAAGTAGATTTGTATTTTCAAAATTCCAAATATTAGCATGTCGACTAGCATTTCTGTCATTTTCAAACAATCAGAGATAAGGCTTTTTGATCTATAGTGGAGACCAGTATAGTCAAAAATTCTGATTTCATTGATTGTTGTGTAATGCAATGCAAATGATACGAGTCAGATGTGTTATCATAAAGCATCACTTTATCTGCAAAAATTGCAATGATGAATAGCAGCATTGCCATGCATATAATCATGCATTTTGATAAAACTTTAGATATTTGATGATTTAATACTAGCAGCATTAAAGAGTACCAAGGTAAAGCGAATTATTATCATTCAGAATAAGAAAAATCTAATTCAATATTCCACAGTACTTACTATACAAAATATGTTTAGGCAGCCCTAAAAATATACAGAGAAGAGAATTATACAATAGTACAGAAAATCCAAGGTGCCAGTGTTAATATCAACGAAGTGTATTAAATTATCATCTGCCATCGAAAGCATGATGAAGAAGAAATAGACAGTGATATATAAAAGACGTATAGCATGCGCATAAATTTTCATGTATTCACGTAATTGGATAACTCTTGATAATTTTTTAAAAACTGTTTGCAATTATAGAGTTTCTTCGTATCGTGTTGTTAACCATTGTAAAGTTGTGACAAATGATATCGTAGAGTAAATTTTGTTTTTCAAAACACTTTTTCTTAGACACAATTGTGAAACATTTTACTGCAACGATATTATTATTATGAATTTCCATTTACCTATTACATCTGGGGTTCTTGCCGTTTGCAAATGCTCGGTTTTCAGATGCAATTGCAAAGATGGCAAAGCAAATATGACTTCTCTCGTGTGAGAATGTTCCTGTATCTTTCCAGAAGTTGTGGATGTGCTTCTACCACGTGTTGCATTGCTGCCTTCGGATGTACTGTCCGTTCGTTCTCTTTCGACACAAGGAAACCGATCCACGGCTATTGATAATAAAAGTTTGTACATATATAAAATTCTGATTCGTATATTATATCGTAAAAAGAAAGCTTTCCCAATATGATAGTTGTCACTATTAATGTACTTACCATCTATTTCACTGTTAGCAAAAGCGTAGTGGAACCATTCTTGCAGAGTTTTAAATTGCGGCGGAAACAGTACACTACGGCTTAATCTACAAACTGTAGCCATTGAATGATGCCTTGCATGTTGTTCTTGCTGTTGTTGACCCAGACTTATAGTTAAAGTTTGGACAACATGTACGTCACATGTTTCCGGTGCTATTGTAGATAATTATATTTCTTAATATTTCTTATATTAATAAAGTAAAAATAGTCGCATAAATATATCTTACATTCGACGCTGGGTATCTCTTGGGCTTCAGAAGCGAAACTGATACATGGCTCTTTCAAAGAGAATAGCGCCCAGCTCTTGCTTTTGAAATTTATCCCATGGAAACAGGCCAGACTAATATTCGACCCGTGTAATTCCATTGTACCGCCAAGAACAGTGCCATTTGATGGTAACGAAAATCTTAGTGATCCTAATTGAAGTCCTGCTACTTGTGTTAATACACGTTGCCAATGGCGATGATGTCTTGCGTCAGATATTGCCGTTTGATTTAGTGTCCACGGTCCTACAGAATATTACACGTAAGAAATAATTATAATAAAATATCCTATGAACAAATTAATATGATTACCATCGATAGTCGTTTTCTTCTTCTGCTGTCGTTTCTTGAAACTATTATTATTCATTCTTTGGTGTTTTGGTTGTAGCGAACTAAATACTCGCTTACTACTCTTAAATTGTTGACTAAAGAATTCATCTAATTTATAGAACATTTTCAAAAGATCCGCGGTTGTTGATTTACTAATCATAATTTGCAGTTGGTCCCATCCCAAGTCACCATGCATAAAGATTATAGCTGGTCTATGTAAAAGTAAATAAATTATATTTCTATTAGATGCAAGTTATTCACTTAATATAATTGAATGAGTAATTGAAGTTACCTTCTCGTTGGCATAAAAGCATCTCCACTGTTGTTACGGTTTATTTTCCATTCATCTCTAAGTGTAACATCTAATGAGGACACCCTGGACATTAAAACACTAGTTCCCATGTAATCCAATCGCAGCTCCAATGCAAATAGTTTTAACCCGACTGTATGATCTGGTTCGGTACCAGGCTCTTCACGGATATGTACTAAAAAATTAAGTTAATATTAAAAATAATAAAATTACGATTAAAATAACAACTCCTAATTGATATTAATGTTACTTACTGTATGTGTCAATTTTACTCAGTTCTATAATCCCGCCAACAATACCACCTTTAGCATCCAAACTAGATCCTCCTAATCCAACGCCAATGTAAAGATTTTTATAACCAGTACTGCCTATGGAAAGTCTACCATCGGATCGGAAATCTTTAGTCATCCACGAGACATTCCCCATGACATTTCCCATATTCATATGAACATTCAGACGTGTAAAGTTCACCGCAAAAAGAACCAGTGTCTCCCAAGCAGATTCCCGCATTTTTATTTCTGACGGTGTCTGCTTCTCAGTATTGAAACTCCATCCTTTACCAATATCTAAGATTAATACGAGAAAACGCGGATTAAAATATATTTCTAGAAAACCAATGGTATCAAATTTTACCTTTCAGACGAGATTGTTTTGGTATGTCATTTTCCAAACTTAATTTTAATCTATCTCTATTTAATGTTGGACTTCGCTCTGGCGCACTTCTTGATAATGCATCCCCAGCGTGTCTCTCGTAATGCTTTAACAAGGAACTACCCATAACTGCTTCTTCTTGATTTAATGGAGGACTACCGTCACCTTCGGAATAAGCTGTTCCTGAGCTAAGATCACCAAGGAACATACGTCTGACTATGCTACGACGATACCATGCTTTAGGAAAGGCAAGAATTTCAGTCAATCGACGCATATCGTATTTAAATGATGCTGATCCTATGTCGATGATAGCTGCAAGGTATAAAATTAATTTTTAATAAATTATTGGCAATAAAATAATGGCCAGAGACAAATATAATACAAATAAATACATACTGGAAAATCGGATAACTGCTCGACTTGTGTCTGTCCCCTTCTTTATCTGTTCACTTTGAAAGTTTATTTTCCTACTCCTTGACAAGTGAAACTTTACAAATTCAACGTTAATGCTTAATGAGTCTTTCCTTTCACTATCAGACAATGGTGACCACTGTGCTTCCTTTAATCCAGACTTTTTACCACCACCGTATGGATGGAAAATGTAAACAGAGAAATCAGCTAGGCAACCAGTAACTGATAAACCACCGATGGCTGATCCAACTTCTTTTGCCATCGATGGTGCAGACGTAGATTTATATTCTCGAAATTCCGTCAGCTCTTCTTCAGCTCGTTTCGAAGAAAATACAATATCAAGAGACGGTAGCTGGAGCATGCATTCTACACGCGATACCGGCAGGCAAGAAAATCTGTAGTATATAAAAAAAAAAGGTATTTCTATAAATGTAGTATTCTAGTCAGATGAATTAATTAATAAACTAACCTGAAGGTGGATGGCTGCATATGAAAATATACTATTACATCCACTGGAAAACTTGCATAAACATAGTTTCCGCTAGCGGCTGTAGCTGCCCAAGATGTACTCTCCGTATTGTCCAGAGAAAAAACAGTAGCAGTATGCGCTCCAGTTTGAAAATTTGTTTTACTTGGAATTGGTTCTAGAGTTTGTTCCAAGAACTCAAGAATATGAGGACTTATAATAGTTTCTTCAGGAATGCTCTGAAGCGTCATCCATGCAAACAAACTAGCCTTTTTGGTACTAAATTTCTTAAGCAATGTCGCCGACATTGGATTCAATAAACTGTTGTCTGCCGACACGCGTGGTGACATGGAATCTTCAGGAAGCGTTTTTGACTCATAATGCACCTGATGATCCAAAAACGAATGAACATTGTAGTAAAAAATAGTAAACTTAAAAAAAATATTTCAAATACAACAAAATATTTTATTAACATATTGTAAGTGGGACACGTACTAAGCAGTACGTTTTAGTCCGCACCGCACGCAAGATAGCTCGCACACAATGTGTTAATTTTACCTTCACGTCCAATCCTGGAATGTGGAAAATTGTCAAGTCGACTAAAGGCACATTTGCATGTTGTAGATATTTCAGTCTCGATGCACTGGTACTTGAAGACTTTTCTTTATTATTCAAGTGCTTTCTGCTACTACTTGGACTACTAGGTTGGAACTCAAATGTCCCTCCTGAACAAGAACGTTCCTTTTTCATCCTACTCATTCTAATAAGCAAGAAAAAATACGATAAGCGGATTAGAAAATTATATACACTAAGCGGCTGGATCTTTAGTATAATAAAAAATAGTTTATATTAAATACGTACAATTTCAATTCATCTTCACGGGCATCTTTAGTATGCAAAACGCATTTTCCACTGTTTATTAAAACTTTGACATCGAGTTCAAAATCAATGTTCGGCTCTTGCGGTTTTTGAACTGCAATATGTGGAGATGATGTTGTCGAAGTTTGTTCTCTGGCATAGGAGTCAAGAAGTGGGACACTAGTAATGTATATTAAATAAATTAATATAATTAAATATTTTAATCTAAACTTAAAAGATATGTATTTGTGGAAATTACATACTTTCCTTCCATACTATCATAACTGGATGCACAACTGGTATCTCGGTGTTTTTTCCTTAGTTCCACCTGTTCTCCTTCAATGTCTATAGTATCTGGCCATTCTAAATCTCCTTCAGGTAAACTTAACTCAGATCCCGCACTAGGTAATGAAGATTGCCTTTTGGGAATAATTTTATAATGTTTATCAAGTATTTGATTAATTAGCGATTATAATATGAAGATATTAATTACCTGCACATTGTATGAGTATCGCTAAATGTGACCCTTGGTCCGCTTAGTCCTCTTACACGAAGGGATGCCGAACTAAAATTGTTTGATATATGAAATATATATATATAGAAACGATATATTAAATTATTTTGTCTCATGACATTTAGAAATGTTAATACTCACCGGCTTGGACCACTTCTTGGACTACTTTCGAAACTTGCGGAATTGGCGGAATTCACTTCTGCATTCATATCATCTGGACTTTCCAGTTGATGCTCTGGTGTTGGTGATGGCACAATAAAAGATCTTGATCTGTAAGCATTTGTTTTGCTACCCAGACCAAGTTTGCCTTTTATACCTGAAGCCTTTACCGATTGTCTTCTTAATTTTTGAATCATGTCTCTGTACAAGTAAAATTGATTATAAAAAATTAGATATCATCGAGACTTATTACCAACAATCATTCTTATTATATACCTTCTGAAATCCTTGAAAACCATTGCTTCCAATTCATGTAAACGTTTCATTTCCTGCTCTATGGTACCGTGAGAAGCTCCTAATGATCTCAAGTCATTGATTATTTTAGCCTGCTCGTTCATTTCTTTTTCAATTAGTTTCGACCGCTTTTTCGCATCTAATGATGGATCAAATACAAAAGCCGGAAGACTATCCGTCCAGTTTTTGGATTTTTTCATTAAGATACTTTCCTATAAGGATAATTTAAGCCATTGGTACAAATAATATAATAATTATTATGACAAACGAAAAGCAACAAAAAGAACTAATTTATTCATCTTAAAAAAATATATTAAATAAAAACTCAAAAGCATAAGTCACTCTGGCAAAAATCAGGTTAGATCTCGAAATAGCCATACTTGCAAGGTATAATTATACAACCGAGTATACGTTACCAGCAGTTAGACGTCACAGCACTCCACACATAAAATTCAAAAAGAAAATAAACCCTACTTTTTTCTTAACCTGGCTAGTACTGTTGTCCGGTTGATCCCCATCATCGCTGTCATAATCAGTTGGTATATGACCATCGTCTTCTTCGGAGCCAGTTAGCATGGTCAACGTATGACCTAATGCTGATAGTTGTTGTCCTACACTTACATCAAGATTAATATCCACACCTTCCATTTGCCATTGAACATTCAGTAACCACTTTGCATTATCTATAAATAAAACAATTTTAATATAATGAAATCTAAAATCAACATATATCGGTATAATATATTATTATGTATTTACCTGATTTATCCTGTTTTTGTGCAATAGTTCTACTACAAACTTCATACGTTCCTTCTGAGACTACACATAGATTCATAATGCTACTATCTGTCATATCTGGTTTCCAGTCATCCAAAGAAGTTTCGAAGTCTTCAGCAAACCTTAGACATAGACCCACAAACCTGGAAAAAGAAAAGGTCATTCAATTATATATGTATGTAGATTTTAAAACTTTCAAATTTTCTATTGTATTACAAATCTACTCACCGGCCTTTACTAACTAAGCTTCCGCTACTGCACGCAGATATACTGGTGCTTTCAAGCGTAACAACAACCGCACCCCTAGATTCTCCATCATACAATCCTCTGTTAAGACCCCAATTATTTGGTGGTAATGGATTTAATGGTATACAGATTCCCATATCATCTACAGTCAGCTGCAGGAATAAAGTTCCTAGATGAGGTGCACTAAGCTGACTTGTTAGCTGCCCAAATGGAACTTTTTCAAGGACCTGCTGCGTAGCAGTTAACACTTCCTTATTCAAGTTTGCTCTTTTCTCATTCCAGTATTCATAAGCATTTTTATAATTGAGCCAGACGAGAATGGCTTTGTCGACTGCCATGGGCTGAATATAAATCAATGGCCGCTTTAGGGTGATTAAAACTACTTCTTTGTCTTCGCCTTGTGCCATTTCCTCCTGGAAGGCATTGCGCAAGCCGACCCTGGTATTGAAGAAGGCAAATTGTTGAAACTCAGGTTCTGCTTCTTCAAACATGACATTTTTTAGTAGTTGCCCAAGACTCAAATTAATGTCGACTTGAGCTTTGCCAAAGAGCTTCATATATGGGTTTGGTTGCGTGGCACCGGATACATTTTGTACACGATTTGATAATTGAAATTCTACTGCACCAGTTTCCAGACGAACTGCAGAATTCGTAGGAGTAGTTGCGGTCAATTGAATTCTCTGTAAAATTTAAAAACCGAGGTTTATGCACTCTGATTATTTTCGAGTTTATATCTTTTTGTACTGTATCTGAGAATGTATAATATGCATTGCAATTATTTACTGCAGTGTTATAAAAATTGAGTCAAAATATATGTACAAAATAATGTATACTTTATATGTATTACAAGTGACGATTACCTTAATGCGAATAATCAATGAAAATAATATTCTCTTCAGACTAGAGCTAGTAGGTTCCTCGTCTTCGAGCCATAACGGTACTGGCTTTTCACCGCCATAGACTTTTTGTACAACTTCGTTGACTTCTTTCATGAATACCTTTTGTACAAACACCAAATGATTCAAGAGATCTGTTGTCAAGGAATGCTCAAATACACCAATGTCCGCAGTTGCACTTAAGTAGCTGCCTTGTCTCAGTACAACACCATCTGAAACGTGCAGAAACAAAATTTAGAATCGTATACTATCCTAGTTCATCCAATAAAAATGTAATCTTTAAATTATTTAACATTTCAGATAACTTACCGGCTATTTTGCTATCATTCAAATTACTGTTTCCATCTTGAATATATTCCGCTGAAACGTGAACCTTTGGCAGTTCGATACTAGCTTCAGAAGGAAGGTTAGCTTCGGTCACTTGCAGTTTCGTTGTGAAGCTCAAGCTGTGGTGTGGCAAATCAATTGTAAATTTAGCTTTACTGCCTGTAGTGCCCGAACTATTTACTTGATCCATTTTGTATTGAGCTTGTAAGGACGGTAGCAATGCCGCTGTTATACTTAAGCTTTGCAAAATTATATGGAACTGCATAACAATTGGCTCTAAAAGGCCAGACACTGTTTGTGGCTTTTCTATATCTATCGTGGGTGCAGGTGTATAATGATGAGGACTTCCGGGTGCACCATCAGTCTCTTCAGGCTGCTGGCCACGAGATATTCGCGATGATGTTCTAGTGACCCTAAGTTCCTAAAGATACAAATGACATATGCCATTAATATTCGTGATTCAAAAAATGATTGTATGTATACTATATTTTATTTTAAACTTACCTGTAGCGTAGAAGATAATTGCTTACTACCTCTTGTCATCATCCCGTGTAAAGCTACGGGATGCTGTGGTATATCTATATTCACAGCACCTATTGTGAGTAACCCACTGTTTTTATCTTTTTGTCTTCTTGTAACACTTGAGTACAAAGCTTGCGATTTCCCTACTGTTACTTTCACGACGGTTTGTTGACTAGGTGCTACACCTTCTAACAGAACAATCATTGTTCTGCCAATTTGACCAGTGAGACTGCATTCTAAACTAGCAGGTCGTGATTTTTTACGACACGTTAAACTGGCATGTAAACTTGTAATTTCTGCCTCAAGTTTCAGACCACTGAGAGTTGCCAGCAATCTAGTCCTGTGTATTCTGGCTACACCGAATATTATCAATCTCGTGCGTTCCCCTGTGACGATATCTAAGAGAAACATATATTTTTGAAAAGTATAGATGCAAAGTGATTCTGCAGAGCAACTAAAATTGATTATATTCACGTACTTAGTTCTCTTGGCGGAGGTACTGGTGTTGAACTTGTTTCAGCGTTTAATCCTTTCTCAATATCCGCGTCCTTTGTTTCATTAAGATTCTCATACTTTCGAGATCCTTTATATTGATCCGTTGCATCAGCAGGTACAGAAAAACGATGTGTGATAGTTTTGGTTTCCGGTCGGGTTGCGTATAAGTCAAGAAGATAATATATCGTTTTCCAACATCTTGGCGTTAAGTTTGAACTATCTTTGCCTTTATCAGACAACACGCTAAACTTATCCAAACCGGATCCATTGGGACTTGCCCCAAAATTTGGTGTTATAACACCCTCACTTAAATTGATATATCCTTTTACACTTTTGCCAGTGCTACGCAATTTCTGTGCAAAACTCTGTGGGCGCGACCTGATACTTGCTGAAGGTGATATAACTTTTGGTCGACCAGATTCTAAATTACTGCCAAGTAATGTTTCTTCCACTTTCTTGCTATCTGTGAGAAGCTGTTCTGGTAGATCGGATGCTGTTGTAAAAAACAACAAGTTATAAAACTTGCATTATGAATTCATTTTAGAATGCTATATACAAAAGAGGAACATTTACTTGAGGACGAGCCATTCTTTACTGCGCCGTCCATGACTGTTGAGTTAGTATTTCTTTTGGTTTCAGGTTCTTCTTCTTTTAGCTCCATTTGGGTCTCTTTGACATTCTGATACATATTGCTAATTTGATGCAATAGTCTCAAAAGTGGCATGTTCACTTGTTGACTGATATATCGAATATGAAGACTGAAATTGACGATTGTGCTTGTATGTTTCTTTAATTGTCCTCTAGAAATGTATAATACGTTTTGCTTTTGTATCATATCATCGACAGTCATATCAGCCATCTTTTTAATATCAATGTCAATGCCAATTTTCTCGCATAAAAATGCAGGCGTTTCAGGCGGTATATCGAGATAGAATTTTGTCCCTAGTGCTTTCTTGGACTGATTTTTATTTCCTAAAATATATAACGATTTATATTGTAGTTCATTTCGAAGAAACTAACACTTAACAGGCTCAATTTTATAACAACCTTTCTTTTTCTCCGTCATCTTTCCAAATTCACTGACGACTATATCAATACGCATTGTATCCATACTTCCAACGAGAGATAAATTTGATCCTAGTGAATCTAGTGAAGATACATTATTCGTATTTCCAGAACCAATAGCAGAGAGCATTTGTTGAGGCATCACAGAAAGAGAAGATAAAAGTGGTTCAAAAATTAGATGTGCATCCAACAGGCGTAAAGAATCTTTCATTGGATATAGAAAAGCACCGCTATGAATATCAGAATCTTCTGTATCTTCTGTAGTCATAGTATTGATTTTGGAGTCCTGAAAAATGGTTAATGATGTGATTATAACAGAATGTATTTACTTTTACAGTCAGAAGTGCAACCAAATCAAACATTTAAATTTGGAACAAAAGTATGTAAATCAAATCTGTTTAGCATATGCTGCCAATAAATACAGGTTTAAGTACCTTCACAGTCTTTTGTTCAGCACGAAAGACCTAAGAAAGTAATACATTTAATTTAAAAATAGTTTCGACACACTATGCATCATTCGACATCAATAGCATTGAAACAACATCAAAAATATGGGAAGATTAAGTCTTCTATTAATTTTTGCATTGAGTATAAAAATAGTAGTCTTACCCAGTTTCCTTTTAGGTTTCCTTTTTCATTATCTTTTATGAATTCTTGTTGCTTTGCCATCCAACTGTACAGATCTTCACCTGCACTGACAGGTCTATTAGAATGATGACTAGTTGGCGAAGTAACTTGATCCAAACTTCCAATACTGTGCTGACTACCATGTCCTACTCCACCAGAATAAATACTGGGATTGGAGCCCAATTGATGAGAATGGGAAATATGAATTTGTGGTGTTTTTTCCTCACGTAATGTTCCATAGCCTGAATAAAAAATTATGTATAAAATGTATAATTAATCAGCATAACATAATTAAGTTTAAGTTATGTACACTTTATATATTTGACATACCATCACCACATGTATAACATAGCGAACAAAGTGCTTTGGATAATGAATATCTTGAATCACTGCTTAAGCTATCTTTATGATATGTGAATAAGATTAATGGCAAAGATTTAAATGATTGGATGCAATAGCACATTCTTTAAAATGGAAAAGTAGCTTCTTTCGAGAACTCAGAATTTATAAGGATTATTCCAATAAATTTAAAATATAAAATTTTCACTAATTTTAATGGTCTGTATGGCTGATAGTACAAAAACTGTTGAACAATTCATCTACGCTACACTTACTTATATTGTTGGGTTCCCGTGGCTGATTGAACAGACCACCACTTGCAAGCAATGGAAACACAATACTTGCTCGAGTACTAACAGGTACTTGAGTAGGTTGCAGTGATTTGCCTTTTCTTGGGAGGGCTATCGGTGGAGAAGGAGAAGTTAGCGAATCCGGACCTGGAACCGGTGTTGGTAAAGGGGTGGTATCTCTCCCACGGGGAGAGCTTACGGGTACCGTCAAACCATCACCACATAAACCTGTGATTAATGCCACACCAAGCAAAGCCATTGGTGTTAGGAAAGATATATATTATTGTTTGTAAGACAGTATAAAGAAAGAGATACTAAGTACTAATTGGAAATGAAATAGTAGCTAAAATAATAATAGGAAATAGTTTCTACATAATACAGAATTCTATACTTTCTTATTACTGAGCTCTATACAAAGTAATATTGTTGGAAAATACTTTAGGCAGATATTTAGCTACTTTTTAATAATGCAAATGTAATAAAGTAAAAGTAAATTGATGATCAAAAATATGAAATGTATTATGGAAGATAGTAATGAAAATGAAAGACAATAATGTTGGCAAACATTAAGGTATATGTATGAAATTTGAGGAAACATAACGCTGAACTGCCCCATACAAAAGCTTCAACATGTACAAATACAAAATAAATACCGTTATCGATATAAAACATTTCATGGACAAAAATGTAAATACATTTTTTTAAAATTTCAGTAACAACTCAATAAACTACAACTCCCTAAGCAATGAGATTTGGATAACTAGAGATACTTTCATCAAAAGCAAAAGCATTGTATTATTCAAGTAAATCAAGATTAATAATATAATGACATTATACATATAATACAACAATGTAAACTGTTGAAAAACTTTAAAATTCATCCTTCTTGAAATTAGCAACGTTATAACTTTATGTGGAGTAAAATTACGACTACTTTAATTAAGTTATTGGAACGTCATTATGTTTCTCACCAATAAAAATAAAAATCATAGTATTAATAAACGCTCAAAAGAAAGCTCTTAAGAAAGCTTATTAATGTCAGCAAATACGCGATAACAGAAGAAAACTGTAAGCATTACAAAAAAGCTTGTCAAATGCGTGGCTGCGCAATCATCGCAATCCTGATTTACTCCTGATCGTCAGTTAATAATACCTGTAGTCTTATCTTGTCCACTCTTGACTTGCACATGTTTATGCATGTGGTCCGTGTGGATCAGCATTGCGCATTCATCAGTCACTTCCTGATCATCAACATCGCCTGCACTACCCTCCCCATCCGTCAGCAAATTCTCCTGCACATTAGCAAGCCAAATCTATCTTTTCTCATTTCTACGACTCTTCTAACATGTAAGATGCCTAAGCATTAACGTTGCATTTGGACATAATGTATGTGTCGAACCAGAGGCACAATGATTATTCAACTGTAAAGGCTTGTGAACAATTACAGATAAGGATTCTAAGAAATATAGATGAATAATAATGATACATATACTATGCAGAATAAAATTGTGTTTCTGCAAAGTATTAATATGGACAATTCAGATTGTCAAATCTTGTAAATTTAAGAAGAGTAAAAAATTAAGAACAACGTAACAAGGCTTCTGCTTGTCGTGTTAAGGATTAATGTTCTACAACTAGAAGTTGAATTCATTTATGTATCTTATGTAATTACAATGCTGTTGTATATTGAATAATGATTGTTGAGAAGTAAAAAACAGATCAATATTTTTAACATGAAATATAACATAAAATTTAACAGTTTTAATAGAAATAGATCAGAATGTATTTCTGTTCCAAAGCAAATTTCTATGCACTCATTCATAATACCCTTTGCATCCAACTGTTATTCACAATATAAGTATTGCATTAGTTGAAGAAACATTATTTAGAAAAAATTTATTAATTTCTGGTTATTGCATAAAAATGTTAGCAATCACTTTTTGTTACATAATTGAACAATTTTAAGATTATTGGTGAGCACCCAGAAACTTGCAATAGTGATATTATATTATTGAACAGTATAAGTTTAAGGTATTTAAGAATCCCGCAGAAATTGTTTGCTTTTGGGATTAATAAAGCAATTAAGAGCAAATAATTAATATGCAGGACTAATTTGAATTTTTAATTTGGTAAATCTCACAAAAAGCAATAAATGTAACAAATCATGTTGCATATAGAGTGTCAGCGCTGAATGATCTATATTATTTTGTGGGATTAAGAACAAAAGTAAACAGGCTAAAAGAATGAAAAAAAATGGTGATTGTAAAACCCATGAGTAAGATTTTATGTGTGCAAGCCGACAAATGCTCCCTCGCGACACATTATTGTTATTACAATAGAATATTAAATTTTGTAAATGAATTCTTACTCCTTTCTCTATTGTTTACAATCTCCTCCAGTTCCGCCTTGTTTATATATTGAAGATAGTATTCCTATGGGATTATGCATTTTGTTAAGATTTTACAGCCAATTAAAGGAATTTTGAGAACAGCTTTTACATGTATAATAGAGTACGGAAATTAAATATTCTTTCACGAGAACATTAAATTTGAAGCTTCGAATGCCATAATTTCATTTACTTTTCGCATATTTTTTCTCTGAATGCATACGTCCAGAATTCTTCACATATAACTTTATATGATTATCGATGCACGTTAAGTTAAAAAAACAAATACAGCGATAAATGATTGTAGACTCATCAAAGTATCGTGCAACATAGCATGGCTGTTTGTACGAATGTCAATGGCATCGAAATACAATCATGTTAATACAATTTGTTCGAGTTTTCAGATTAAAAATAAATGTCTTACCTCGTCAGGATCTGGAACAGCGAATGTAATGTTAAGTGGTTTAACGTGTTTTGTTTTGTAGTTATGCTCCAGTAATAGTGGAGTATACAGAACATTTTTCCATTGTCTGCTCAAAACGATGACACCCTGGAAAAAATATACGCAGTTATGATAAATATCTTCTTGGCGATAATGAAAAAATTGTTAATATTGTTATTAGAGTACTTGTCGTAGTGTAGATAACAATGGTAAATCAGACTCTCTGAGATTAGCTTCAATAGTAGCAAGATCTGACAATAGTACGTAGTTCTGTAAAATGCTACACAACTGACAGGATGGATCTTCTTGCAAAGTTTTTGCCAACGGCGTTAATCGTCCGTATCGACTCTGCAAAAGTGTGCAATTTATTTAATAATTACTATTATTTAATTATAAATTTATATTTTAAATTATCAATACATTGATTGTTAGTCAGAGAAAGTTAATTAGTGTTGTATAATTATGGACCTTTATGGGCATATGTATTCCTTGAACGTCTAATGCTTCAGCCATCAGACAGGCAACAATGGCGGTCGATCTGCGATACATACATCTAAACATATGTACGATTCGAATAGCAAATCTGTTACTTGGATTCATCCATGCATTGATTGCTGGTGATGCAGTGCTCAATAAATTCCAATCTAATCTAGTATAATCAATTTTTCTCGTGATTGGCGTGCGCGGTGGTGCAGCAAAATTGAACCACACGGTCTTCAACTCTATCACGCAAGAACTAGTATTTCCATTGTTTTCTTTAGCAACAAGACTGGTGCATGTTGCACTTGTATTAATTTGGGTTGCATTAGAAGTATTCGCAGGACCGGTATCAACTTCAGTAGTTGCAGTAGTAGATGCTAAAATTAATTAAACATATTTACTTATCCCAGAACCAATATGAGTATTTAACTCTTTCCTGTATTATACATACCTGCTGCATTTTCTAATTCTTCGCGACTTTTAACACTGTCGGTATAGAATATTTCAGTGTCAGCTTTCTTATCGTCATGTCCATTATCATTTTTCTCAAATTGAGATCGTTTGACAATCTTCAATTTTATGCCTTCCAAGCCGCACTCGAACATTATAAACCCTAGTCTATCTTCGCCGCTTCCTACTGTAAACTCTTCTGTAGCTTGAGGTGGACCTGTCTGTTTCTGTATAATCAAAGTGAGAGAAAATATAATAAAAAATAAAAATAAAAAGTATTACTCATAACTATTTATATATTTAAGAATAGCTTACGCTTTGTTTATCCTTTTCATCCGTAGGCTGATGTAAGTAATAATCAATGCATTTTAACGGGGAGGTAATTCGTGTGCATGTAAAGAGTACTCTTGAGTAATGAGTTGGTATAGCAGTAATCACTGCATCTTTCAATATTGACGACTCGTTTCTTAGTCTACGCAACTGCGAATGTACTTTGCCTATTTTTGCCAAGAGAAACAGTAAGCATGTAAAATCAAACTAAATTGAATTAAAAAATGGCGAGAATATAGAATCGTACCTATATTAAGTGTAATTATAGTTTCTTCTTGTTGTTTCTCCGATGTTTCAATATATACCGTTTCGCCACCCCCGATATCAGCAACCACAGCGGTAGTTTGGTGACCGGGTAAGAATGCTTTACTGATTTTATTCACTTTCTTCTGATTGGGTAAAACAGCAGGTTTGTGAAAAGTTTGAACAACTTCTCGTGCTTGTTTGCCAATGTAAAATCTTGCTGTCACATCATCAAAGCAAATTGCAAACAAAGATACGCAGGTCAAGTCTCGTATATTGTCAAGTGCTGAAAAAGATATTATTTCTTCCACAACGGATGCTTGCAATAACGTTATGTTCATCTATAAAAAAATGACACAATTTTATTATATAAAGATATTCACAGATATGGCAAGAAAACTGAAATTTTGTAAGTTAAACATTTTCTAAAGCTATAACTACCAGTGAGTATTTACCTTTGGTAAAATAATGCTTCCCTGAACTTGTGTAGTAATACTTTCTTCATAAATACTGGTTTGCAATGCAATTTTACCTGCAATAACAGGACGAATTTTTAAAATAGAACTTTACTGTTAATTAGGAACAGTAGTTACAATGTAATAGAACTGACTTTTATCTTCGCCTTGGCCGCTTTTAATGTTCCTTTCAGCTGTAGACCGTTTAGAGCTCGTCTGAACCTGACTCCAATAAGACAAACTTTGATCTTGTTTTAAAATATTAGCATCTTCAACTCTTCCGATGCATTCATTATGCAAATGATTCAAAATTGTTAGCGGATGTAAAGTGGCCAGCGTAGGTGTAATAGCATCAATAAAGCGTTGTAGAGATTCTAGCACCATTGGACTTATCATGATATCAACATCGCCTTTAAGCTTCACTATAACTGTTGTACGTGAACCAGTTTCATGCTGAGCAGTCAATAATTCTTCTTCGTTATGAGCAGTATTGTCATCTTCGCCTATGAGCAATGATATATAAAATATAATACAAGTATCACCATGATTATTATATTCATCAACTTGTAATCTCACTTTCAGATTGGATCAATGCTGAATTATCCCATAAATATGGATGGGTCGGTGTTTTATTCGATGAACCGGCCATAGGTGATCCGTCGTTGCGCGTTATCATTTTTAAGGACGTAAAACCTTCTGTAACTGTATCAAATTTAGGTACGTAACGTCCCCCAATATAAACTAATCTACCGTCTTCCGTGCGTTGGAACAATGGGGTTGTAAAGGCATCACCACCAGAAGGTAACGATGACTGACTCCAATTAGAACAACGTACCTGAAGATAGATGTATTATACAAACCTAAATCAATAAAAAATTATTGATTACAAAGTTATAATTAACATAGAATATCACCTGAGTCAGATGGCTAACATAACTAGACATTAGGAGTGGTGAATCTACAATAGGTTTATTCACTTGCATATGCAAATTGACTAATGTCATATCTTCCTGTGAAGATACAGCAGATATAAAACTGGTAGAAGAAACGGAATGAGTATCAGAAGAATCATGGAGGACTCCATTCTCGTTCGAATCAACTTCATTGCGAAAACTAGTGTTTCTATTTATTCGTGGACTTTTTCTCGAATTAAGTGTTGGTGTTTTTGCTCTCTCAAGAGTATGTGCCTTCTCTGTTACAATCAAATTTGCATTTGCTGAGCTCTCCACAATAGATAAATCAGAGGAATATTTTTTCTTCGTACTATCGTTACGGTTTAAGACTGAACCAAATCCCACAATGGAATGCCTTAAACTAGACGTTCTACTTCCTCCCAAACCATGACTAACATCCTCATCGGCAGAATAAAATGCTTCCGAATGATTTTCCGACGACATAGATATCGTACGTTGCACCTACACAAAAAATATATTCTTCATTAATAAACTATTTTGATTACTTGATTAATTGTATTTTACCTCCTGCCTTAATCGCTCTTCCGAATCTGATCTGACACACAGTGAATGATGCGAATCGGACACATTAACTCCTTCAGTACCCTTTGCTGATTTTTGCATTGTTGAGTAGCATGAATCTGTTGGTACTGTTGGCAACGATTGCGGACTAGAGCTTTGCTGTAGTGAATCCACTGCGGGAGCATTGAAATAATCTACAGCCAATTTCGAATCGGATGCACTGCTCTTTGGTGCAGTTTCGATTTCCGGAACGCTTAAAATTGACTTACTACGTTCAGAATTCAATTTTGAATCCGACTCTAATTTCTGTGGTAATTGTGTTATAGGACTAGCATCAACCAAACGAGAGTACGGAACGTCTTTTATATTCGAACCACTGAAATGCAATACAAAAAAATCTCTTTTAGTATTTATTAATTATTGAAAAAGAATGTCATAGATGTTTTTTAAATTACCGAATTGATGTGTAGGAGAATCTTCGACCTAGCGGTATCCTTTCTCCATTTCCAGCTAGTGGACTTGCTGAAGCTGTACTTAATTTTGTACTACTGTTTCCTTCTATACTGGAATCTTTATTATGATCACTAGCAGATCTTGATCTTTCTACGCCAAATTTTGGACTTTGGGATCCATCTTGAACAACAGTTACCTTCAATCCACTAACAGGATAGCAGATATCTTGTAATGATACATCTTGCAAACTGTATGGTGGCGTATGAAATACTAATTGATCATCGTGCAAAATAGATTGTCCGAAGCCTTTTTCCTTCCCAGATTCGTGTATCCTAAATAAATTGAAAAAAAAATGTAAGCATGCATATAAAACTAATTATTAATTTTAAAACGATAACTATTGCACAAAATATCTTGATGATCATACTGTACAGAGTAATTCTTTATTTAGGGTGACTGCACCATCGAATGAACGTTTAATAAATCAAACCAGTGACTGAACTTCCACGTTACGTAGTAAGCTTGTTCATTCGCTAGTGCCCGTTTATTTATTGGTGTAGTCACTCTATATGTATATCTATATAAACTCTATATCAATAGAACCGTTCATTTGTTCATGATATTTTTTTTCCTCAAATTTGTCGAATGTGCTTATGTCAAATCTAATGTGATTATTCATTATATGTTCTTATTGAAATTGTATTAACAATGTGGTCATGCATAAAAATATAATGTACTCAATTCTATTAATCGATTATAATTACTTGGAACTAAGTAAAAAAGGATCATGGCAGAAGAAGCAGAAATTGAAGAGACTCTCGACCGAGACTTCCTACTCTTTATGACCTTAGCAAAAACTTATTACCCACAAATTGTTGATCAAAGGGATATTACATTATGCACGCAATGGCTTTCAAAATTGTGTGGGGAAAAGGTGGAAGGCATTTATCAAAAGCGAAACAGAAATGTATTCCTTACACATTTGCTAATGAACATGCAAGAAGGTAAAATGGCAGGACCATTTTTTAAGCCACCAGGGGAAGGGCCTTTACCTGCATCAAATACAGTATTCGGTATATCCGCTACCGATGAAGCTTTCGTAGCTGATATAGACCAACCAGTAGGTAATAAATGTATATTTTTATCAATGATAAATCATACTAACTTTCAAATGTAATTATGAATAATATAAATCAAGATATATAGATATATAATGCAATAATATAGCACAATCATAAATATTCTATTGAAGTGATTACATAAATTTTAGATGATATGGCTGATGATTTTCAAGAAAGATCAGCAGATGGTAGAACTTACGTTGCAACTCGCTGTTTACCAAATAATCAAGGGACTTATGCGTTTGTGGCTCTTAATATTGACAAGGAATTAGATAATGCAACAGATGTCACAGTTATTCCATGCTCAATGGATAAATCGAAATTTCGTTACACAAAAGCTTTACATGAATTATCTACACACACTATTCCAGGAGAGAATCCGTCTGAGTCAGAGATGGAAGATTTTTATATAAGAAACATAGAAGCTAAAGTATCCGGTAAAAAATGAAGTACATAGTTAAGAATATATATGCAATAGTTCAATTAATTAAAAATGAATTCTATTGAATTTCAGGTGATATTTCTCAATTGTATGAAGAACTGCGTGCACCAATGGGACAAGCATGTGGTAAAATTCAAAATGAAATAGCGTTCTTTGATGTACTGTTATCACAAATCGATGAAGAAATAAGAGGAGTAACGTCAGGCAACAATGATTTTGTAAAATTCCTTGTGAGTAGATTGCAACAGGATCTGAAGAAAGTACCAAAGATGAATCATATATTTAAACTAAGTTCAGAACAGCAACACTTGAAAATATTAGAAATACTAAGGCAAAAATTAATCGTGAGGTAAGTCGACATGTGATGCGTAAATTCTACATTAATATTAAAATATATTACAATTTTCTTAGACAACAGGAACAAAAGCGTAGGAATCTTTTAGCTGAAATGGACGAATGTATGATGGCGTCTGCATCTCAGTCGAAAACATGTATGGGTGGTGCTAATGAACCAACAGAATCTATGTGGCAATTAGCTGTGACTAGGCCATTAGCGGAAACTGATATTCAACGATTATATGATGTGTATCCTGAAGAATCTATTGCTGTATTCTTAGACTTACTTGCAGAAGACAGACAAGCTATACTAGAACGAGGAAGAAAGAGGCAAAATAATTTGATAGAGAGTATGAGATCAGAAGTATATAAAGAAGTTCAAGCAGGAAAGGCAGAATATAATAAAGCCCGTGCGGCGTACAGGTAAACTTTGAACACTGTATCTGATTTTCGGCCTTTCATATTAATTAAGCCATTTTCATATGTATTCTTATTATTATTATTTTATATTTTTAACATAGAGAATGGAACGAGATATTGTCATTAGTTGAAGAAATGATGTATGAAGCGAGCAATGAAGTTATTGAGGATGTACCACAGCAAAAGGAAATACTGTTAACGAACATGATAACAGATATAAAGCAAACGGAAGATTTAGTAGTCGAAGAAGCGTGCAAGGGGGAAATATTGACCGAGAAAATAGTCGATGCGAATGTATGGAAATTTTCAACTCAAGACGACGAAGGGAAGAATTCTGCTTGGGAAATAAAATCTGCAATGGAGAGATTACGAAGAGAGATCGAAACATATAAGATAGTGATAGAAAATCAGAAGCATAGAATTAAAGAATTACGCGATCAATTAGATTACGTGTGAGCGTATAATAACTACTTACTTATATAAGCAAATCTTGTACTTGAGTTTTTTAAATATTGCAAATTTATCATTACTATGTAATATCTGTTCACTAATTGAGTATTAAAACTATAATTTATTGTAACAATTAATAACTATTCACACTATCTATGTAATCTATATAATATATTGAAAAAAAATCCAACCTGTATGCTGCAATATTAATACCGTCGTGAAGATCGTGGTAACTCGGCTTAAAGAATCTTGGGCCATTTCTATTATTTCCAAAGAAGGCGCAACCTCCTATGCATCCGCACTTGGTAGATTTTATACCGCTTTCTACAGGCCATAAGAACCACAGTCTCTTTGTTGCTTCGTCGTGAATTTTTAAATATTTATTTTGCACTAGGTGCAAGTTATGTTCTGGAGTGGGAAGTGAAATAGCAGCCTCCATTATGACAGGACCTAAAGCTACTGATCCAACTTCAAGCCAAATATCAGATCCATCACCTATAAAGAAATTTATGTTAAGTTTAGTTTTGTCGTGTAAAAATAAATATTCTTTTTATATTAATTGTATAATTTATAATACCTGACAAGCGGCTGCTTGCATTGTTATGTGATCTACCACTACCAGTCGTGTTCGTGTTACTCGCATTGGCAAAGTGACCAGCTGCAGATACAAACTGGCGAATTAGAATAGCTGGTAAGACACCAGTTACTCCAGACTTTACTTGCTGTCCATGCAAGTTGCAGGTCGAAATTCGTATAGGTGATATCCAAATTTGAGTTGCTGTTCCTGCTTCTTGAATATACAAATCAATAGCATCAATAGATACTCTAGTCATTCTATACTTTATATCCTCAGAACTTGGACATCTGAAACGAGTAAGTCAAGATACCATCAATTAATGTACTTATAATGATTTACTATATATCTTATAATTTGAAATGGTACTGTTACCTGTAGTGATTATCTGGATTACTCTCTGAACATTGTAAAGGAGGTAAGCCGTGATGACAAAAGTGTGGCAAGCCAGGAGGTCTCAAATTATTTTCAGTATTCTTGGCCATCAATAAGAATGTTTCTAAAGATGTATAAAGATGATGCAATTGTGGAGAACTGATTTTTCCACTCAACTTTCCAAGTTGCACTTCTATCAACCATGCATATTCAAGGGTTTCCTGATCCAAACTTCTACCTTCGTTACTGAACATTGCATGGCCTCTAACTTGTAATGCACTCAGCATTAAATGTCCCTGGTTCAAATGTCTTTCCTTACTTGGTCTTATAACATTATCAGTCAACAACATGATAGCTGGTGAAAGCAGTAGTTGCAACTCCGTTTCCTTGAAACCTTTTTTCATTTCGAAACCAAATCTCTCCAATAGAATTACAGGACACGGTGGATCATTTTCGTTACAATTCTTTACCAAATGCGCTTGAATATCGTGCATTGTTATCCCTACTGTAACTTCCATTGGTCGGTAATCTCTAGCATCAAAGGGTTTCAATTTTGCCTCTTCATCCTCGACTGAAGCTTCAATACTACTATTCTGAACATCCCTCTCTTTATTTCTTTCTGTATTCACTGTTGAAGGAGATGGTCGACTTTGCTGCATATCAGTGAAACTTTGATAGTCTCCAAAAATATTCTCTTTCAGATGAATAAAATTCTTTATGAGGGAACCATACAATATGAGTATCGATGGACCAATTTCTAATTCTAAACTGACTTTATCCGGAGTTAACGACTGCGGATCGAACTTTTCTGAGCCGTCTTGTGTCCACTGAAGTCCAGGAGATTTTCTACATCTGGGTATTCTCATTGGCGATAATAAAATTTCTTCTTTTTCTGGTGTCGTTATATTTGCTTGCGGTACGGGCCCTAATGGTGGACAAGGATGATACGTATAATTGATACTCAAAGCTACTATTGGTACAGACCAACAATCCACCCAACCAAATCCTTTCTGACAAACATTTCTCCATTTTTTGTTTGTGTTCAAGTCTGACAGCTGCTTGCACGAACCATCACGTGTCATGATCTTTGCATTTTTATCCAAGGCTAAGAGAATAACACGGTTCGTATTCACTTCGGGCAAATAGAATGAAAGATCTACACTTTCACCCTGTATCCAGAACCTTAGTGGAATTGTTAGTGGTAAGAAATCCACAAAAGGTAAATCGAATGACAAATCAAAGAATTCACCACAAAAAGCGATGTGTGCGTTTTCTTGATTCTGCGAGGAACAGTCAATCCAATTATATTCGTTGCTTACTGTGATTAATTCAAACTCTTTAAGTAGAAGACTAAATTTCCACGTATAGGGTACAAAATGCAAAAGATCAGGTCTCGCCTTGCTGGCCCAATCATTAATCATGTCTTGGAAAAACTCTTTGTGCGAGTATACTAAATTAGCTGTTGCTTTACATCCAGTTAAATTTAATACCCATTCTTGATGATCATTCCATCTAATGGGATAATGACATTTAACACCAAATTCTAACGTCTCACTTTCTACTAGACTTCGATACTGAAGACTTGTTGTAGCTTCAAGATGCAATAATTGTCCTGTTATCTTCGTGGAATAACCGTCTTGCAGAACGATCCAAGGCATGGTGATTTCTAAGTAGGATCCCGGGCCGACGTTAATATGAACTGCGTTAGTCTCTCGGTTCTTGCTGAAGAGGATATCGATCGTGGCTTCATTCAGTGTCGACAAACGAATATCGAATGATTGGACTTGCCTCTTTTCTCCTGGTATAGGAGCTTTTGTCACTTTCAGAGGCTGATAATCATTTGGGAAAAAAAATTTAAACAAATGTTCTCTCTGCCTGTCGGCCCATGGCCCATAACTGAAGTCCGTGCCTTTGCCGCACTTAATGTCGATTCCCCAGATTGGTGGCATTGCTTCCACCATATCACCATTTGCTAATCTTATCATTTCTGGATGCTCAGGAACCACTCCAGGCTCATCCATGTAGTAATACAGTTCCATATTATTCGAGCTTAATACAACAAAACCCTCGCCCATGTACCTTGGTGGATCATCCACCATACCAGTATATTTTGGACTTGGTGCGAGAATAACTTTAAAATTCTCAGATTTGCACTTTGTGAAGTGCATGAAGTGATCGTGCCGAGAAGCCGCAGGTTTTGTTGAATAGACAAAGTGTGCTTCTTCGACCGTTATTGATAAAGTCGTTGGTACCAAACGATTTCCAAAAACGACTCTTCCCTAAATAATGATATACCGATGTTTCTCATGAACTAAGAGATATAATTATAATAGTAAAACTAGTTAGATAAATAGCTTACCGTGCAGATGTCCAATTTGATAACGGGTATCAAATCTCTCCATGTCCTCGCAATAACGTGTGCTTCCTGTCTTCTGATATTGTTAACATGACGCGAAACATCCATTGCATTAATTTGTTGCCGATTCTCATTCGCAGCGTTACTCATGGATTCTACATCGCGATCGTCGATATTTACGTTATGATTTTCTTCGTCCGGAAACATTTGTGGAGTAAGGCCAAACATTTTTTCGAGTTGTGCATATAGTTGACAGCGATTATATACATGTAATTCAAAGCCGTTTAACATGACTGAAAGGCGAGTATCAGAGTGGGAGAGATCTACAATTAAACAATATATATATGAAATTAATATCTTATCGATGTTAATGAAATTATTCATGTCCTGCAGATAATATATTCATCTTACACTTCAAACGCTAACTGAAACGAAAAATATATATCACCTTCAGAAACATCTTTTGGAACATAACTTCTCCACCATCTGAATATAAGCCATCCATCTTGGATTCTTAAACTGTAGTCAGTCGTAATGTAAACTATATCTCTAAACATTATTTTTCCACTTAAAGCACTGAGTGTGAAGGACCCTATAAATAACATATTATTTTATAGTCCGGACATTTTTTTATGGCTTGCAAACAATTTCTTATAATGAATTGATGAATTCTTATAAATAGAAATTCAATGCATAATGCAGTTTAAAATGCAACGACTATTTACTCACCAACTTTAACATACCCATCTCGGATAACAAATCGATTCAACAATCTTGTTAAAATAAATCCAATAACTCTGCTATTATAGTACGCTATGTAAACAACCCATGAAATAGCAGAAACCAATGAACATAGCAACCAAATAAAGTTACTATCCATTTTAAGATCATCGAGGATATGATCTGTATAGTTCCAGAAAGCTGTTTCGATTCCAGATAAAGATGGGACTGTCGTATTAAATATTTCAGGATCCTCCATGATGATTGTTCTTTATTGTTGCCTAAGTATGAAATCATCTGTTGCTTTAAGTTTCTGAAAAAATATACTCAAATGGTATCTAATATTCATCAAACTTGCATTCCATATAAAAATTTATAAACATAACCATGGAACTTGATATTACACACAATTATAATTACTATAACAGTAGGTTGAAAAATAAAAACTTATATTATAGAAAAACTAAGTGGATCTAAAAATAATTACTCATTCGTTATCAGTAGGTATCAATTAGTAAGTGTGTGTGTGTGTGTGTCTAATAACTTTCGAAAAGTATTATCAAAAAAATAAGAATGTATATAAATCGTAATTAGGTACAAATGAGGCAACACATTCTGTCTATGTATAACACATTGAGCTATTAATTAATTGCATGACTTATGATCCATAAACTAATTTGAATATACAAGAAATTATTTAAAAAATAAATATTAAGAATTCTATTAAAAAATTCGATTATTACTTGTCAATGGTATACTCTTATTTCATACCTGTATCTGTCAAGCTACATTCTTATTATGACATTCATTGTATTTCCATTATATGTATGTATGTAAAGATCACTTGTGCTATGTCCCAAAGAACTGTCAACATCGTCCTCACACTTGACAAGATCGCCATTGATTCATTTAGCGATCAAACTTTATGCCGTAAACGCAAGGTTCTGCAAGCACGGACTTCATGGTCCGTTTTCAATGCTTTACAAAATGGACAGTGATTCCAGTCAAAAGTGAAGAAAAAGTTGTAACGACTTTTAAAATTCTAATGGTTCTAATGGTTTTTATCTGACATTGCATACTATCGTGAACTACCTGATGATAGCATTTCATTCGAATTTGACATGTTACAATCATATGTGAAATTGAA
The DNA here is from genome assembly GCF_000341935.2 of Cephus cinctus. Lineage (NCBI taxonomy): Eukaryota > Metazoa > Arthropoda > Insecta > Hymenoptera > Cephidae > Cephus > Cephus cinctus. Next base: position 1,633,857 of record NW_014332886.1, read on the forward strand.
ATTCATAAACAGGGATGTCATTAGTGGTAGCACACTGGCGCTTGTGTTCCATGCACTTCATTTCGATACACATGAATTCAAACTGTCAGTAAATGATTAATATGACATTTACCACTATAATCGTTTGGGATATATAATTAATTCTTAAGTTGCAGATGGTGATTATGTACTCAGTTCGCAGTAATTTTTTTTTTAAATTAAGTAAAAGTTGTTTGCTCAGAAAATATGATTTATGTTGTGTTGATTTCAGCGGACATCACCCGACAATGCTTAAACAAAGTATGATAAAAGAAAATCATATTAATATTTATCGTTAGAGGACTGTCATTAGAAAGTATCAATGAGTTTCATTGCCGGTTGCTTGTTTAATATAACGCTACTAACGATTTGTCAACAAGATTTTAGTCACTCATGGAGTAAACCGTAGAGCATGCACCTTTATCTATGTGAAATTGGCTGTAATATCCTCAGACTGGCAATGATTTAAAACTAGTTAACAAATTTCCCTATAATATTTGCAGAAGCGATAATTTATGTTCATAAAAATTGAAAAACATATGTTCTTGGTGAATCACTCATACTACTAACGTCATTGATTTAATATAAATAGTATAATGAAATGCTTTATTATACAAACAGTTATCTGTACATTTGTAATATAGGTATTGGAAATATAATGTTTCAAATTTGTCGCACTTGTTGAATCAGAACAAACTTCACAGTGGTGTCCTGTGCATTTGACCCTCAAACTCTAAATATTCTCTTTTACAAGATTAAAGTAAGTATATTTTTCAAATAGGCTGTTAATATCGTGATATATTTCACAACGAATAATTTAATTTAGGTGTTTATTACTTTCAAGACAAAAATTGGATACTACTTATCTAATATAGGTACTGCATATAATTATTTTATTGAATGTTTTGACTTACAGATTAGTGAGTGACATTTTTATGCAATAAGACAACAAGTAATTTAGGATGGATAAATCATGGGATCACCCATGGACAACTGAAGAAATCAGGAGGAAACGCAATGAGTGGACTCTAGCTGGAGATGCTGGACTTTTGAAACATCTTCAACAATTTTCTGAAGTATTATTCTACTATGAACTTAAAAATCTTAAAACTGATATTTCTTGTTTTTATGAATATTTTTCTGAATAATAAGACTAATAGAATGTTCCTTGTGGAGATATTATGAAATTCATGCGTAACAGCTTTTTTAATCACGTTTTGAAATAATGTATTTATTGTGTTACAGAATTTAATGTCTAAAGCTGTCAAAACTCAAGAGACATTAAATTCCTTATCAGCACAATTGGATGAAACAGCTATATTTATAGATAATATCACAAATTCATCATTAGCATTGGCAAATACTCAGTTTATTGAAAGTAGAATATATGAGGATGATATGGAAATAGCAAAGACAAAAGAGCCTCAAAGCCAGGTATTTCCACTAAGTTGTTAGAATAATTATTCAAAGTATTATTTAATAAAATTATTTATTTCTTGGTATATATGAAACATTGACTTAGATATTAAATAAACTTAATACTATAAACTTTCATTCATGTGTTATAGGAATTAAAAAAAAAGGAACAACTTTCGGCAGAGTTAATGGCTAATGTGGAGGAAAGCGTTAGGCAAGGTTTAGTTATAATGGATGAAAAATATGAACGATTAGAAGTTGTTGCTAGTGATAGTGAAGATGAAGAAGAACCTGCAGTTCCAAGGTGCGTAATGTTCTATATCATTTTGTATATATAAGTTCTCTTGTCTTAAATTAATAGAACTTTTCATAATATAGCATCATTTTGAGGCCAAAGGATCCCTATCAAGATCGTCCTTTGCCTTATATCATTGGATCAGAAAAATGGAGAGCTTCTAGTAAGATTGGTTTGGAAAGTAGTAGCAGTGAATCGGAACAATTGGATGAGGAAGAGTCTGATAGTGAATCTGATGAAAAATCAAGAGAATTTATTTTAAATTCAAACAATTGTAACAAATCAATGATGGATGCGATATCATCGTCTTCCAGTGAGCCCAATGATTATAATGCTGAGAATGTTTCTATTAAACATGATGAGAAAATGGATGCAAAAACCGAGGATACTATTGACTCGGATTCAGAATCTATCACAGATGCTAATAGTGTCCCAAAGGTATACTAATATTTTTATTTTTGATTGCATAATATGCGTAATCTATTTCATATTTGCATAAAATTATGACCTGATTAATCTTCAGAAGACTCTTTTTGGCCCTACATCAGTCTCATATTTTTCCTATGGTATCACTTTAACATGCGTATCAAAATTCGAAGTCAAAAACTATAGAAGTCGTTAAAAAATCCGCCCATATAAAGTTCAAAGTACTGTTTATGGAAACCTTAATGATTTTAATCTAATGTGATTGTATAACTTTAGCATATGAAGCATGCCACGCCAAGTTTTGCAGAAGAACTGGCTAAGAGATTGGGAAATATGTTGCCTAGTGAAAAATCCATAAATACACATGAAGTGGATAATCCTCAAGTCGATCAACCAAATAAAGGTAGTTGACTCGTATATTTACGTTAATGTTGATTTCGTTGCAAGAATTATTCTCATAATATTGGATCAGTGACTGATGTCAATTTATTTATCCAGATGATATTTTTGAATCGAAATATGACGACATCTTTAGTACAAGGTCTAGAAACCTTTTTGATAACGATGATAAATTGTTCAATGATGATGATGATGCACCTGCACCTACTCAATCTTCGAAAAATACGCCTATAAAATCAACGAAAGCAAATATTATACCTCCAAGTATTGATGTACCACCGCCTATGAGTTCAATTTGTATGTTAATAATCTCAATAATGATAATATGTTATGGATAATGTAAATGATGAACCAAAAAAAAATTAATGCGTGGCATCTAAATTTCATTTTCTAGTTGTAAAGCCAAAATCAGCAATCGATGATCCATTTGGTGATGCTGATTCCGAAGATTCAGATGATATATTTACTTCCAAGACTTCTACAAAGAAAGTGGTAAAAAAAAATATCTCAACTACCTCCAAACCGTTCCATGACAATATTCAAAAACCACTGCTCACAGTTGGCACTGCTGAAAATACTGGTAATATGGCTACTAGTACTCCAGAAACTATTGTTAATGCTAATAATTTATTCGAAGACGAAGATGACAATGATCTATTTGGTACGTCGAAACGGGAAAATGGTACGTAGTAAAAAAAGTTAATTATAAAAATATTTGTTTACTTTGATGCTGTAAAATTGTTGTATAATTAATTTAAAAAATTTTATTTAGTTTCATCAGGAAGAACATCGAAAACTGAAGCATCTAATGCAACCAAAAAGGTATAAAATTATATCTATACCGAGTTATAGTTCGTTGTATATTAAAATTTTCACGCAATGATTATTATTTTTATATTTTAGAAACCTGTGGGAGGTATTCCTGTATTAAGGCCAGCTAATATATTAGCTTCGGAGATTAGGAGTAAATTCCGAAATAGACTGTCGTCCTCAGATTCGTCTGATAGCAACGTTACAGAAAATAATGATGACACAAGCAGCGATCAGGTGAATCAAAACGCTACCAGTCGTACCTTGCCCAAAGTCAACTTTGATGAACCGAGCCTTCGGCTAGCTGCAGGGAATTTGGAAAACTCTATGAGAGGTACCGAAACGAGCGGAAGTAGTGGAATCTCAATACATCCGCCAAGCTTCAACAGTACAACAGGTTCTGGACTTGGGTAAGTCGCCTATATATTTTTCATTTCATTGCATTGTTCTATAACATAAGAATAATGCTACATAGAATAATAAAAATCTTTTGTTGCATCGATAACGGCTATGATGTTGCTAGTATTAATAATCGCGATTGAACATTTAGTAGCAAGAGTTCATATTTTTAAAGAAAATCCTTTTATTTCTTTATACGGAATGTGAAGGTTGTTTGAAAAAAATGTCATCATTGCTGAGGCGTCATTGATGGTGATCCAAGTATTAGTCATTGGCTTACAGAAAGCCTTTTCTAGTAGTGAATAAGCAAACTCGAGGCTAGCTCCAATCAGTTTGGTATAATCTCGCGACGGAATTACTCTTGTGCATAAATTGGTAGTTAACATTGTAGCGATAACATAGTATTGGATATTGAAAAAATGGTAAGTAATGGTAAAATTTCGGGATAAAAAAATATAGGATGATTCAAGTTTCTCCAGCGAGTGGGGTATTATTGTTTTTTTATCCTTACCCTTCACTGTCATTCTTTTATAAATCAAGATTTATCTGCAATTATCGTGTTTGATTGTACAATTTTTGCAAATACCCATTTATTAAAGATATTTATGAATGTTTTCTAATATTGCCCAAATATAATTTTATAACAACATAATTGTGAACTTAGAGAGTTAGAATTGTAACATTTTGTTATAACACTTTTTAATTTGTCGTTGCTAAAGATCTAGTGGTCGTTTTTATGCCTCGCCTTCGGAATACTCGTCTGATGCACAAATTGGTCTTTCACAACAATCGGGAAAAGGTTTAGTCACATCTGTTTCCTGGTATCCAATTTGTACACGACATTGCGATAAAGGACATCTAGAAGTAGATGAAAATTGATTTATCCAAGCATTATACATATAGTTTTTTTTTTTTTTTAAGAAAAATATTAACAAGAGTAACTCACGCTAATGCACTTATATTATCATTCTGATGACACGTGTACACTATACAGTTCCTTACGTGTCTTCCAGTTGGTACCGTTTCTCCATTAATAACGCAATCAGCTATATCAAATAATGAAATAATTATGCATTTTACTTATTTATAACATAACAAAGACCGTACTAGCACTATATATTTCAATACATATTTCCAATACAAAATTTATGTGCAAAATGTGCAGGTACACACCTTCGACTCTTGAGAATAGATTCAATGTCAATGCAATGCCAAAGAGAGTCAAGAAGACCTTCATCTTGTTTATACGCCGAATTGAACGTGCTAAGAGTTCTGACTGGAAGATACTTGTAATAATTTCCGAACCTGCCGTGTCTCTTATATGTTCATCCCCACCAATCCGATGCTGATAATGATTGTAGGAACGATTTTGACTGAATATTTTTAGTCAAATTAGTTCGAGAGAATTAAGTTATTTAATTAAATAATTACTGTACTACGAGGTAGCATTTTATATTCGCAGAATATGCGAAAGGGCTTTATTCCGGAAAGTGTGAGAAGTGACAGTTTTATCACTATATTTTTAATACGAAACAGCAACAAGTCACGGTTATTTCAATCGACACAGCAAAACCGGTTTTTCCAAGATCCGCTTCACGTTCAAGTATCCATGGTTTTTCATTAATTTTATTCTTAATGAGATAATATTTTACTACAATTGCATATCGCACTATAATATTACGCTTCAGTTTATCGTCTATGATTCAAATGATTTTTATGAATTTATACTCCACCGATAACAGTGAGCTTTCTCTTCAAATATTCCAAAAACGAAAGCATGGCTTCAAGGTGTTTATCGAAATGGATTTTGAAAGGAAAGGAACTGCATCGATATGATCTTGAATTAGAACTCAAAAGACAATATTTGTTTCATTATTAAAAATCATATATTTATTTATACATCCTAAGTCATGCGATTTTAAACTAAAATATATAATTGAGTATTTACAAAAATCTATTCTATATAAGACTATTTTACATGTTGGACTTTGCTAAAAAATTGGTTCTTGATTTCAGTACCGTAAATATAAAGAAACTATTAAACAATACTATGCCCTATAAAATTCGATAGGCGATTAAATTATATGTATATCTATGTAGTCATACTATTCAATTTTTAATTAACCCATTTGCATCACAGGGGAAAGTCAAAAATACGCTCTGATAACAAAATTTTTTTAATTATATATGGATACGAACTAAGCGCATATATGCGCTCTGGTGACAGTTACCAGGGAAATTGTGCCCATACGTATATACGCTAATATTGCAAATGGTTTAACGTATTCCACCCGTCTACCACAAATTAAAAGATAATTTGCAAAATCTTTAAAATTTTAACCTGATATTTAATCAATGATCGCGAGGGTTCATACTATCTACCGAAAAATTATTTTGAGGCCAAAATTCAGTGAGCCACATAATGTCTCCCAACATGTAAAACCATTATGAGCTGAACACAGCTGAACGTCTTGGATATATTATTCCCGGTGAAGCGGTTAATCGAGCAAAAAGTCCACATCCTTGAGATATATTTCAAATAGATCTCAATTATGATAAATATTAATACACCTTTGATTTTAATATGCTACAGCTAATATTAAATTATAAGCAGTCTTATTATGTTGTTCCTTAAAGTGTAGAATTTCATTGATGCGAGCTGAATAATTGTTTTTAATTATTCTGCAGTGACAATATACGTTCCCTTTGAGATTTTGTGAGATATTATCTGTCCTTCGCAAATTGGACCACCGCAGCAACGGGGATACGGTTCACTGGCATCAAATACCTTATATCCCAAAGGCTTAGTTGGTCGAACACACGAATATTTTGGGCATCTGTAAGACGATGTTAATTGAAATGAAAATCGGATTTGAAAAGAAATTTTCTACGTTGATAAAGCAGATTAGTTGTTGGACACTCACGAATCCTGTATTTTAATAACACCATTTTTTTCACAAGAAATTATCACATAGCAATTAATCATTTTTTGTCCAAGAGTCATTTGCCTTCCTTTGTATTTGCATATGTTTCCTGTAAGCCAATATATAAACAAGTGTAACAGTCACAAATATTTTGTGTCGTTCCGACGATTAGCCATATTTGACAAACAGGACTTACGTAGTCCAGATACCGAAGAGGTGATCAATAGCCCAACAAGAAATATAAATTGAATTCTATTAAATTTCATGGCGCTGTGAATAAGTGTCTCGAGTCACAAATGATTGAATATTTCACTAAGCGAAACTGAACATATCTTCTTGCCCCCTGTGGAGTTTGCAGAGTCTTTTATAGGAGATGACTGATGCAAGATATAAACATAAAAAACAACGTAAACTTATTGATAAACGTCAAACCCCCCAGAAACTTCAATTATCTTGTATAATCTAATGTTTCGTATTTTGTTGCCATAATAATTGGGCAAGAGTGCTCTTCCGATTTCTGTTTTTTTTTTAGCATAATCCAACTAACACGATATTTCATGTAACGTTCGGATTAGTCAATATTTTTCACTAATATGCGGAATATCTATGTAACGACGCCATTATATTGAAGTAGTAAAAATAAGCAGAAAATTATACTACCATGCAGGCTTAACATTGTTTGCGCTGGATGTGCATGTTGATATTTAAAATATTAAGGTTAAATGAAATTTGAAATGATATTATCTATAATTAAATGTCTCCAACGTAGTTAGATAGCATAGGGCAAAAAAGGTCATGGAAGATTCCGTGTAATTATTCAGTAAATATTCTGATATTACGTTATGAAGTTTGACCCCTATGATACCACCTAACATTATATTGCGTACTTCTGTTAAAACTATTGTAAACTTGTACGTCATTCGTTATGCTATTACCTTCAGATTGGGAAGACCTATTCTTTGAAGCCTTGCGAGTGCACAAATATTGTTGCAGTGAGAACAGAATTTAACGTAATAAATTTGTAAATATTATTAGAACCGTAAAACGTAAAAACATGGAGAGCATAATACTTTAAAATAACTAAGCGATTTTACAAAATTTATATGAATAACAATGAAAATGGTGAATTATTTGGAATGTCTGTATTTTAAAATTCCTTGTTTTTAAGAGATCTTGGAGCATGGCCAAATCGAGACAAGTATCACTTATATATTTTTGTAGTCATGTTTTCATGTAAGTGAAGACTCTGGATTACAATCAAGAAAAAAAAGTCTCGTGATAATATTCTAGATTCCTGGATATTCGAGTCTTGCGTAATAATTATACTCGAAATAACGCTTGGAAATGTTATAATAGGTGCGTCTTATGCGTATTTGCCAATTAAAAAAAGATCAGATTAATAATTTCATGTGATTCATGTCTGACGTACAATCTATATTCCTACGTAATACATTTCGCATGACGTAATAATAAGAATAATGCATAAAATGTGTTAATGTTTATAATTGTTAAAGAAAATCAATATTGATTGAAAGTATGTATTGATTTGTCAAATACATTGAAGCATGACGCTAGTATAAGTAAGAATGCCGCCATTGCAAATTGTAAATAATAATATGTTTGTTATTCAGATAAGAGCCAACTGGGTACTCAGTATATTTTAAGTTCAATTATGAGAATTCCAAGTTCACTTGTAAACGCTGTTATAAGTTTTATACGCATTATATTACATTATAATTGCCATAAACAGATTATTCTGGATAATACTGTGAAAATCAGTCAACACTATAGTTATGAAATTATGAGTAACGATGTAAGTGTACCAACACGCCTGTAACGGATAATCAAAAGCACGTGTGGCAGCGGAACTCCGTAATTGCATTAATTAATAACGGATTAATGACCGAGCTGAAGATAATATGGTAGTTTCTACGAGAAATTCGCGTGCAGTTTATTTTTAACGTTCGTGTTTGTGCTTCGCTGTCTTGCAGCAGAAATTTGTGTTACGCCTTTCACCTAGAAAATTCATTTTACGTGTATTGAATTAATGCATGGCCGAAAGGAAAGTCATTCCTCGTCCGAACGAGCCTTGCACTCGCGAATCTAAAACATAACAATACAAACCAGTCGAAGGAATGTGCCTTCGCGGTATGGCCTGCCACAAACTTTCAGGTATTAGACAGTTTAAGCGTTTTCGCAATAAAATCACATAAAAAAATCAGTCGATCTGGAGTAGACTGAATCATTGTTTTGATTATTGCATTTATTAATAGTGTCATTCACACGTGTTACGTTGTCGCGCTGTAGCTGCATATAATTGCTAAAATACTTCACTTCGATATATCAAGTGTTTGAAAGATCTTTATAATCATTAATTTATTTTATTAATTTCCTGTCTGCTAACGACTTTAGAAATTTATTGTTAAATACACATTTTTCTGTTACAGGGCAGATTTTCAGCCGCAGATGTCATCAAGCAGATTGAGATCCGAGGAAATATACCGAGAGAGAGTTATTAGTGACAGTCTTTTTGTGCCTCAGACGCATAAAACAGGTAGTGCAAGTTCTGGAAATATTACAAATTCACTTCCTGAAGGATCCATTGAGGAAACGTCGGATCAGCAGGACGTCGTTTTTGATAATGAAGATATATTTGGTCCTCCGCCATTACCTAAAGCAGGGCCCAAAACGAAGTCTAAAGTAATATCGTTATTCGACGATTCTGATTCAGGCGATGACCTTTTTTCAAATACCAGCTCGGGATCTCGTTCGCAAAAGAGCGCCGATCTTCTTGTGACGACACCGCAGACTTTTGAGAAATCTAAACCATTTCAAAAGAACAATCTCTTTGACGACGACGATAATATTTTCAGCACTAAGGACTCTCCTGACGTGGATATATTTAATATTGGGTCAAAGACCTTGCCACAAGAGACTCATCCTGACAACAAAACACCTGCCGATTCAGCGGTTACAACTAGTAAGGATTCTCGTGAAAATAGTTTAGAGAAAGCATCTTCATCAAAGGCTCCTTGGACGAAGTCCTTCCTAAAGCCAACTAGTATTTTCGATGACAGTGACGACGATGAGGACTTGTTTGGTACGAATTTTGGAAAGAAAATACTAAAGGATAACGAGCCAACGACTGCGGTAAAAGTCAATGATACTGAGGACTTATTTTCGGTGCCGCCAAAAGTCAGCAACGGGACGGAAAAGAAGGAACTCTTATTGAATACGTCAAGTTCCAAAATTAAAGCGAAAGAGAATCTCTTGGTAGAAAAAGAGGTGATTACCAATACAAATAAAAGTGTAGAAATTGAAACAAAAGAAAGCAGCGGAATTACTACTATGGATTCTCTACGTTCCGGAGGACGTTTATTTGATGATGTAGACAACGATGATGTCGATGATTTGTTTGGCGAGAAAAGCATTAGAAAACCGAAGCAAAGTAACAGCATTTCGTCGGAAATAAGTCAAAACAACAAAGCAGAATTACATTCAAAGAGCATAAATACCAAAGAACCAGAAGTTATCAATGAAGATTCAAAGGAAGTGGAGAAAATTGACATAGTCCATCATAGCATATTACCGGATACTAAGATAACAACATTGGAATCAACGGAAGAATCCGAATCATCAAGTTCTGATGCTGTACCGTCGATAGTGGAATCGGAACCGCTGAAAAAAAATCCATCTGGAATTTCTGAATCAACCATTTCGGATGATCTGTTTGTTGGTAACTCCAGAAGGGATCCACCAAAGACGTTAAATATTCGTCCAGCAGTTTCTCCTACTAACGAAGAGACTATTGCACCAAAACGAGTGGTTTCGGGAAAAATAAAAGATCTCATGGGTCGTATGGGCGATTTAAAAATTCTCTCGCCAACCGATACTCCTCCGTTATGGCGAAAGAATGATGAGGTAACCGACGAATTAGATGTACCAGACGATGAGGATATTGCTGATGGTGGCTGCATTAGTACAACCAAAGAAAGTCCACAACCAGTTTCTGGTAATTATATGTCTATTATTATAATCATGCGATAAGGATTTTTCAATACAATAACCGGTAATAAAATTAAATAAATGCAGTAAAGTTAACGATATGTTAAACTGTTAATCAAGGTTTGCGTAATTAAGAAAAAGTAGGTAGTGTTACAAGTATTTATATTAATGTATGAAAATATGGTTTGTTATACAGAGGAGTATGCGCAGTGTAAACCCTCAGTCCAGTCCAAACCAGTCGAAAGGAAGGATGACGAAGTTGCTGTAAGCTTTGACGAACCTGCACAAGTTGGTACTTTGGCCGCAATTGCTTCTAAGGTGAGTATTATCCTAAGTATTTGTATAAATGACTTAAGGCTAAAAAATAACAATTAATCTTTTTATTTTTATTTTTATCAGAGCCGCATAAGGATACAAGCTAAACGTCGTCCTCAGAGTAGACACGCTCGCCAATCTGCTCTTCGAGAGAGTGGTCTCATCTTTGACACTGTCGATTTAACAAACGGAAATCATCCAAATACCAGCCAAACTGACTTAACGAGCAACGAACAAAATTCCAAAATAATTTCCAGTACCGAAAGGTTGGTAGTTCCTGTCGGGGGCGGAGAACATCTTACTCGCAGTTCGGAATCAAATCTGACAGCAGAAGACAAATCAGAACGCAGTCTAAGCAAAGAGAGTTCTATGAGTATTAATAAAAACACATTATTATCACCATCAACTGACGAGGAAGATCTTTTCGATGTACCGCCTGATTTGCCAGAGGATCCACAGAAAGAAGATTTATTATTTGGCAGAGCACCGATATTATCACCAGTAGAAAACGTGGTTAATTCAAATAAAAAAAGTGTTCAATCAGTAAAAAGTATTTCGTCTCGACCTGATGACTTTGTAGGTAGTAAAGTCAAGAGTGAAGACATTTCAAAGGCTAACCAAAAAGTGACTAATGATACTGATTCTTATGAGAGACAGCAGTTTAGTGCAGATAACTCATATACATTAAATCAGAAATTGAATTGGAAAGAACCATCTCCCCAGGAGAATAAAGAGAAAGAAGTGAACCCTGAAAATAAACTCATAGAAGATGGCAAAAATCATGAAAAAGATTATAAAAATGATGAACAAACAGTCGAAGAACGTCCAATTGATCCTTTAAATGATAAAAGTCATGATCCTTTAAAGGATCCTAGTCAATTATTCGCATTTGTAACAAAAACACCATCGCCAGAGAAAGGCAAAAATTTATTGTTTAACGAAGATGACAGCTTGTTTACCAACACTTCCAAAGAAGCCAGCGAGATTCCCAGTACAACGACGAAGAAACAGACTTTGGATTTATTTGAAGATGATATTGGTGATGATTTGTTCTCTGCTCCATTAACAATATCCGCGAAGAAGCCACTGAGAGAAACGAAAATCAGTCTGTTCGATGATGATGACGATGATGAGGATGATGCCGATCCAGATAGTCTCTTTAGCACTTTTTCAAAATCGAAGCCTCTATCAAAAAGTGCACCCGTCGTAAAGGAGGAAGAGAGTAGCAAGCTGACAGAACAAATTACGGTAGGACAAGAAATTCGTTTTGAAAGTGACGACGAAAATTTATTTGGAACTCGGCTCGCAAAATCGGAATTATTAGAATCTTCGAAGGTTACAAAGAAAGTTGGTAAAACATCAAATTTGAAAGATATCTTCGGTGATCAATCCAGTGGAGAGGATGACATTTTTGCCATAAAGAAGTCTGCGACGAAAACGATTGCTTCAAGCAATTCTATATTCACACACGATGACGACGGTGATGATGATATTTTCGGTAAACCGTCATCCGCATCGACATCACAAACACAAATAATGCATCATCAATCAATTATAAAGAAACCTGTAACGAGAGACCTAAGAAAAACCGCGGAGAAGATCGTCGAAGATCCTCTGAGTCTGTTACAGAAAGATTAACTAATCATCCCTATTAATACGAAGCACCAGTGTGATAATATTTTATTTATATATTATTAATTTCGTTATTGTTTATAATTTTTGTTTTGTTATCCTGGCATTGCTTTATGAGGTGCGGGGCACGACCTGGAAGATGAGAATGATTATTTTTATTAACTATCTATGAGATTCAGTTAGTACAATAGGCTCGGTTGAGGTTACAATAGTGCATTCCCATGAATCAATTACAATTTTAATCTTCTGATCTTACACATACGCTTACCATATTATACTGTTTTCTTATTGTAATCGTAATAGTAATAGCCTACAATATAAAATAAATCACCACGACGCATATACGGAGGAAAGATTAAAACTTTGCAAAACGCAGTTTTCATAACTAGCGTGTACGAATTTGAGTAATGAATCAGAACTTCGAGTCAGCGAACAAGTAAACGATGCTTCAAAAGCATATCGTATATGTATATAATTCTCTGTATCGATAGCTGTCACAGCCTGTAATTAATAATTACACGTATAATATATTCTCATTATGTAATTTCGCTGTTATATCATTCCATAACAATTGCGTACACCAAAAATAATATAAGTATAATTTGTTAACCGAATTAAAAACTGTTATACTACAATATACTACATCAATTGTTCGTGAATACTGTGGTAAGTAATATACATGATAAATGATAGGCTCCAGCTTTTCAATCAACAATTGAACGATTGAACAGAAGTATTCAACAGTTTATTGTTAAAAGATTTCACTATTAGAAATCTTGTTTGTTCATCATACTTTAAATGCATGTGAAATTGCATATTTCATGGGAATCGTCAAAGGGTGAGACCGGAATTGACCTCAGAATATATTACCGGGTTACTGTGATAGACGTAATCGATGACTCGATATTATTTGGCTTCGGTTAATGACATTACCGTACACTTGCATAAGAACTTGGGGTTAGTATATAAACACGTTGTTTCAATGCGAATACAACATATCGTTAAAATTAATTAATACAAAATATTCACGAGATTAGCAATAATCCTTAACCGGTCGCGTGGCGTCTGAGAGACTATGATTGCGCAATCACTGAGATGCCACATCACTGGTTAAGAGATAATAGGATTTGTTGCACTTATTAAATAGTATTGCTGGTCCATGAGTTCAATGTTTTTTGAATGATCGAAAACAACGAGAAAACCACATAACTGTGGCTCTGCGTAACGTGTTTTTATGCATATGCATCATTTTACACTGCAATATTTGTTTTATGTTTGCACATGTTCTTATTATTTTATCATATATGATTTGCTAAGGATTGCATTGCTTGCAAGCTGTCAAGAAAACATATTGAACTTGTGAACCAAAAATACTTTTAATAATAAGTCAGTGTGAACTGTATATAACTTCAAATGTTTGTCTATACTTTATTTACATTAAATTAAATTTTGATACATCTAACTTCATAGTGCATACTGAACTTTTAAAAATATTTAGAACATATGTATATCAGACTGGTTAAGTTTCGTTTGATTGATTTAGCGTTTAATTGACATGCTCTTTTCCTAATATAGAACGCGGGATATAACAAGAAAAAATACAAATACCTAGAACTACGATCTAGAATTTATGGAAGTGGTCACTTATACCTTACGTTTCTTATGCAAATTTTGGTGACACTACAAGCAGGAAGCCCATTACCCACAGTTCTACTTTGTCCCTCATTGGATTCAGTTCGAACTGCGGACGTCAGTCTTTTAGGTAACTAAAATATTTTTAAAAGTATCTTCAACAGTATCGTTGCGTTTTACTCACAATAAGAAATTTAAGATATTTACAAACTAAAGTCCTTACTACATACACTATAAAGATATAAATACATATTACACAATTTTTATAAATTTTGTTTAAACTTTCGATATTATAGTTGAATTGCATAGTTTCGTAATATATCCGAATACTAAGTATCCAGTGCATAAATACTAGTATTAATAATAATTTCATTAAAAAATTCGTACTTCGATAAAAAAATCATATTATTTTTTGCCTCTAACAAGACAAAAACTTTCTTATACATTATTACAAATAACCTCAAATTTCCGTACGTTCACGAGTTTATAATACTTTATTACATGCACAGTAATGTACAGTACTAAAATCGAATGAGAGCATATCAGGCAAAAGATTGTTAATTAATTTCTCGTGTTCAGATATAGTATTCTCAAGATGTCTTTGCAAGGAGGACAAGCTGCGTACATCGCAGATATGATGGCAAATCCAGCGTCGGATCCAGCAGCAGGACCGAGTGAAATCTCTCAGTTTTATGCGGGGTGCAAAATTTTCGTAACAGGTGGTTCAGGTTTTATGGGTAAACTTCTGATAGAAAAATTATTACGGTAAGTATTATAAAGATATCAGAATACGGTCCACCTGGAGTTTATAACCATCGTTATCTTCAAGTTCGCTCATGTAATTACCTCAAACAGGGAAATGAGAGTCAAACGTTTCACCAACGGGTCTCATTAGCATAACAATTTAAACATAGCGGTCCTTCGCTCCAAAAACTTTTTACGTTTCTTTTTTCTTCTTTACTTTGACCCTTGGCGCGCATGCGCGTCTAATAATGGAGTCAAACGTGTGTACTAGTGCACTGACAAGAAGATGTGTAATATTTTGCCACACGACTTCCTCGCGCGTCTCTAACGTGCATTATACTTTGTAAATCATGATTATGTATATGGTCGCGTATATTCTTTGAAATCTGCTAGTAATATCCCGTTAACAGTACAATAGCCAATATTAACTTATTACATTGTCTCTGATGTGTGCGCTGAGCAGGTATAATAGAATCTTTCGCGAATACACAATTACATGAACAATTGGATTTTCCGTACGAGGGAAAATTGGATATTCGGAGGATGAGATATATTTGAGAAATTACTTAAATATATATTGTATTTTTCTCAAAATTTGTAGATCGTGTCCAGATATTGATAAGATGTATATGCTCATTCGAGGAAAAAAAGGTAAAACATCTGAAACTCGTTTCAAGGAGCATTTCGAGGATATCGTAAGTGTTGGTATATGGTATTGTATCTTTCAATTAAATACATACCGTATAATCTCATTGATATAATCTTCCCAGTTGTACGAGAGATTGAAACGCGAACGTCCTGGCATCCTGAGTAAAGTAGTAATGATAGAAGGTGACGTAAGTCTACTCAACCTTGGATTATCTGCAGAAAATCGAGAAATACTTCGGGACTCTAATATAATCTTTCACGGTGCCGCTACGGTACGTTTCGATGAGAAACTTCGGCAAGCGGTAAACATTAACATAAGAGGAACTAAGCAAATGCTTCTATTTGCAAAAGAGATGCCAAACTTAAAGGTAAGTGTGCGATGCTGTACGAAAGAAAAGAAACAAATATTAGTCATAACTTCATAAGACACAATAGTTACTCTGACTTGAGTATACATTAACCGATAGAAAATTTCAAATTATTTCGAATAAATTTATTTATATTATCAACAGGCATTTGTCCATATATCGACAGCTTTTTCTCAGTGCGTAGTCAAGTTCATCGAGGAAAAGTTTTACGCCGCTCCGATCGATTCAGACAAATTGTTGACGGTCACAGAAATATTAGACGATGCCGTATTGGAGCGCATGACACCAGTGTAGGTGCAGTTGCAGTCAATGTCCAAACGGATGAAAATACAAATTGCATCGCTAAAGGATCAAATATTATTCTTACAGGCTCATGGGAAAGTGGCCGAATACTTACGCCTTCACTAAAGCAGTGGCCGAGGACAGTGTGAGACAATATTCAAAAGTATTGCCAGTCTGTGTAGTGAGACCGTCTATCGTGATAGCTACATCCAAAGAGCCGATCACAGGATGGATCAATAATCTTTATGGACCCACTGGAGTCGTGTTTGGTGCTGGGGTCGGATTACTTCGTTCTCTTCATTGCAACAAGGACTGCATCGCAGACATAATTCCAGCGGATTACGTCATTAACAACATCGTGGTAGCAGCCTGGGACATCGCCACGTCAAAGTGATCAGCCATGATAAATCTGATACGTCATATGGTTTTTTCTTAATCGCTCAAGAAATTAAATGTACGTGTTATTTTGTTGCAGAAGTATCAATCCTAATAGCGTGGACACCCTGCTGACGGAAGAAATTGATGAGCCACCGATTTATAACTGCGTTTCCTCTTGCACAAAGCCAATCACATGGGGTCAGTTTATGAAGTTAAATGAAATACATGGAATTGCTGTCCCTAGTTGCATGGTTATGTGGTATTATTGTTTTACTTTGAACAAACAGCAGTGGGTGCATAATATTTATATTGTTCTGCTTCATTATCTACCAGCACTTATTATCGACACTCTGGCTTTTTTGACTGGTCGTAAGCCGATGTGAGGATTGTACTTTTTAAGTATTTCGTTATAATTTATGTATTTTACTGCAACGTGTATTATAATTATTTTTCTTTTGATCGTTAGGCTTTTCGGTGCTTATAAAAAGATACACAAGTTCAGCGGTGTGATATCTTACTTCTCCACTCAGCAATGGAAATTTGAAAATAATGCTGTGCTTAGATTATGGGACAAACTTAATCCTGCTGATCGTATTAAATTTGATTTCAATTTGGAAAGTCTTGATTGGAACAATTATTTTTATCACCATGTGCGCGGCTTACGTGTTTACCTTATTAAAGATCCATTGGATACATTAGAGAAAGGAAAGGCCAAGTATTTTAAGTAAGTTCGAATAATGATCAATTTTTTTTTTGTATTGTTTATGATAAAATTAATGTATTTTATTAAAAAATTTTTCACAGATTGAAAATCGCTCACTATACTCTGTTTACGATCGTTTGGATTTTAGTGTTTTGGGCTTTTGTATCATTCTTGCGGTTTCTTAGATTTTGGTAAATTTCCACATTGATTCGATGATCAGGAATTACTATTAAATTTATGTAATATAATTTTGATGACCAAGATCTCACGTTCTCATGCTTTGCTCCAATACGAGGTGGGATGGTCAAATCGTTTTTGAAAATCTAAAAAAAGTCGTGTTACTGTTTACCGTAGAAATTCGTATTTTTGCTGAAATAATAAGTGCCGGGGATCGGTATACCATCGAACGATCGTCAAGAACCAGTGACTGTTATGCGCAGCGGATATTCAAACTGTTGTAACAATTATACCTAGATGGAGCCACTGCAGCGGTAACTCACACTATACTCGTAAGTCATCGTGAGAATTGTAAACTTTGAAGATGTACTTACAATTAGTTTATCAATTTTTTATTGTTATCATGGTATAACTTTTGAATCGTATGTTTGCACATTAAATAAATAAGATAAAAAATAAAATAAAAAAATGAATTTCCAATTATATTTTACTTATTTCTTTAATACTGATGACCGATAGTATTTTATTGATTATGATAATGGCCAGCAATAATTTTGATTGAATGTATAACTGGTTTATTCAACATTCTAGTTATAACAATCATATTGAAAGGAACTTCAGGACAGAACTTAATGATTTATTCGTACCTACTAAGTGACTTTTAATAGATTTCTCTGTATTTATGGTACTCTTACCTCAGAGTGGTTTCAGATATCGAGTTTTAATAGTCGGATCTTTTTTTATGGATACTGCCAGAGGAATAAGAATGTATGCGACCGATTATTTAATTAACACGAAAATAAGTGTCATATAATAGTTAGAAATTTACATAACTCTTGGTATCTATTGGTTATTACTTTAAAACATAGATCTGTGGCATTTACGATTACTATCAATAGTCATATTTATGAGAAAATCTATAATGTAAGATTTATCTCGAAGAAATAAGATAAAAAAACCTCCAACCTATTAACTATAAGGACATACAACATAAAATCACAAATTGTACGTATGGAACCCAAAACTGATATTAATTGAATCCTGCTAGTAAATTGTCTTCAAAAAATATTGAGTATTGATCAATATTTCATAAATTACCTAATGGCTAAAAAAATTATTCAGAATTTATATTACATCATGTGAAACATCCACCTGTACAATATAATTTATTAATTCCGTATCCATCACCAAAATAGCAATTGTGCCAAAATAGCAACTTGTGGCAATATTATTTCTAACCACAGCGATTGACGTATTTTTGATGCAATATCTTCCAGATGAAGTATTACGAAATAATAAAATAAATACTAGCGTCGAAATTAATTAACGTTACAAAATTTCAACCCGTAAAGAGTTTATTAAAACGAAAACTCTACAAGAACGCCAAGTATCAGGTCCTATTGAAACGGAACTGAGACAATAATATACAGTGACATTTGCAAAGATTAAATAAACCCAATAATTCCCACAAGAAGTCATCTTAAAATCTGTCTATTATCCACTATACTGCTCGTTACTCTCGAAAAGTACTATGAAGTACTTTTACTCCGAGACACTTTTATGTGCATTGAAATGATTTCTACTCTCTTTTTCCCACGGGACATAAATGGTCACTATAACAAGAGAATAAACACATATGGCTGATTCAGTGTGTTGAGGTTCACATATTATACGTAGCAGCGTGGGTGTCGGTACAGTAGGGAATTTCGTAGAAATAAAGCAGTATTGCTTTTTGTCCGTCTGAAAGCACAGATAATCGAACAAAACGGACCACGCCTATCGAACAGATAGCAGAGCGACGTCAAATACAAAGACACCCACGTGCAGATTATACGTCGTGCACGACTCGAAAATCTCCAAGGATACATACTCGAGGAAGGGATAGATAGTAATTGCCGGTCAATGACACGCGAGTTTGACCGTGTTTGCTTGATACCCTCCGCCTTCACCATTCTTCCTTCAGTTCCTTCCTTTCTTCCTGTCAAGCAGCACGTCCCAACCTACAATCATTTATCAAGTTTCTTGCCATGCGCGCGACTGTCCGACGGGATCGCCGAGGGCTCGAATTTGACGTCACGTTATATACACGTGCATTGATTCTCTTGAACATTATATTACCGAATGAAGCCAAAGAGTGATGATACTTTTTTCCGAATTCCAACTTCTACTGTATGTATATGGCCGGTTAGGCCGTTCGTTATCGATCTATACTGACAACGAGTGACCAAACACGAATCGGTAAACAAGTCACGTTCCTGCAGGTTGTCGAGATACTTACGATCCATTACGTCGCTCCAAATAGCTACATATATTATTGCCATTAGCAGTCGAAACGGAAAATTAAATATAAAAAAGAAACGTTCAAAGTTAAGTCCAGTACCTCTTAAAAGAGATTAATTCTAACGAATCCTCCGCTCGTGGAATCGATTCTCCATGTACCGATTTCATAGAGGAGGCGCTAGCGATACGATAGGCTAAAACAACATGCAGCAACGATAGGCAACGATACGACTCGATACCGCGATACGATAGGAAGCAAGAGAACGGCTGTTCCAGCCAAAGTGCCGGATAAGCCGTGCGCGGCGCGTGATACGAGCCACTGAGTGAGCAAGTAACTAACTGAGAGAGTGATTCAGAATGAATGAGTGGGAGCGAAAGAGCCGATGCGATAGTAGAATAGGAGCGAGGGAGACGGATAGACAGTGGCAGGAACGATGGAAGGAAAGAACGAGCAGCAAGCAGGCAGCGGGCGGCGCGCAGCTCGGCTAGTCGAGCGAGGATCGAGGAGCGAGAACTCCTGACTCAGGGAGGCAGTGCACGCCCGGCTACTGACACGAGCGGACGGTGTGCGTCGCTTTCATTCCTTTGCCTGTGATTTTTCTCTCATATCAATCGCCGAGCCGAGTGACGAGTCGCGGCGCGCATACTCTCGCTACACATTAGAATAATCCGAAGAAAGACGCTTCGCTTGTAACAGTAGAAACAATCATCAGGCGGATACAGATATCGGTTGTTTACGCAACAGTTACACGAAGATTTT
The DNA here is from genome assembly GCF_000341935.2 of Cephus cinctus. NCBI lineage: Eukaryota > Metazoa > Arthropoda > Insecta > Hymenoptera > Cephidae > Cephus > Cephus cinctus. The sequence goes on from NW_014332886.1 coordinate 1,654,468, forward strand.
ACAAGAATTCTTTATGCACCGTGCCGGCGAGACCTGCGTGCGGTTACCATAGCAGCGCGTGGCGATCAGCTGATTGCCAGAACATTTGACTGTTGGCAGTCGGCGGCGTGTTACACGCGTTTATCCTTTATAAGAATATTTCAAGGTGTTATTGAGTAGATATTGGCTTGATTAATTATTCATTAATTTTACTAGAGACACGAGACTTGATGTATTAAAGATCAAGGGTTTTGTCAGGGTCTTTCCATCGTATGACATTCGAGATGGCTTAGTTTCTTGGTTTTATATACAGGAAATGATCGCGCTGTGATTTTCGATTTTCGGTAGTGCAATTAAATCGCACTTGAATTTCTGTCAAGCGTTCAGCGCGCTCTTTCGTATCTTTCGAAAACACCCGCGCGCGAGAACGTGGCAGTCGCTTGCAGGTAAAGACGACGGAACGCGATGCGTGGGTTCTCCATTTATGTTGAATAAAACGTGGCTTGACGACACCTCTATCGAAATAATATCTCGCTTCTGCGAACTCATGTGAGTCGAGTGAATTAAAGTGATGTCTTTATAACAAATCAAATCGTCAAACGAGAGCTTCATCTTTTTATCGTTTGCGTTAGCCGTACCAAGTGCCAACGGACAATGCGCCATGTGTATTGATCTTTATGGCGCCACATTTAAATACTACAGTTCTTCGATTCCTCCTGAACAGTGCATCTTTATTTTAACGTCCGTTGAAACGTGCTCCTATCTTCTTACTCATCGGGTATTAAGCAGAAAATTCTTAGCCTAATGCCAGCCGTGTAATTATCGGCACACGGTATGCCTACGGCCTTGTATAAGGAGGATTATCGATCAAGGAATCTTATTGCTTCATTTTCGGCATGAATCTCTAGAAGAAATTTTCGAAACGAGAGGAAGGCTCTTTCGACGGGTTTGTCTCGTCTTGGCAACGCAAGTCAACACTGTCGTCGTCGTACAGTAAACCGTCGTGGGAAATAAACGCGTGTACGATCAGAGATTGTAAAAACATATTTCATGTGATTAAATGTCAGTGATAACCTCTCATGAAAATTATATTTATCGTAATTATTGCCAGTGTTCCATCGATTGTACGATCAAGTGACATATCTCATGAGTCATTTGCAATCTTGACAATTAGAAGGCTCATATTAATGCATCTATCGACGATTATGCCGAAGAGGAAACAGATGTACAATACACTGTGGACTGTGCATAAGAATATTAAGGCAGCACTTGCCAAAAATACAAACGACGCGACACGCGAGGAATCCAGTGCCAAAAGGCGAAAGTTATTCTTTCCCTGTTGTGTCCTGACAATCGTAACGGTTTACGTGTAAGATCGTGTTTGAATTTGTCTAGATCTCTTATGTACGAACGTTTACGAACGATGAAGTGGTTCATTACGTTTGTGTTCCGATGTGCAGTGTCTAGTGGCAGCGACAAGCTGCTGTGATAGCTCAAGATTTTCGTAAGCGCGTTATCTTTGTGATAATCAATGGCAAATCGAAATCGCTTGGATTACCAAACAACGCGCGATAGGAGCAGCTGAGTTTGGAAACAATATTTGGTGAGTAAGCGTCATATTTAATTCGAAACATAAAAAACGTCAATAACAATAACACGGATTATCATTTTACGTCACGAAAATAGGTTATGTTACAATTATGTAGAAGATTGTATGGAAACAACTCGAGTCCTTTGAATTTCTCTCGGTAGGCTGTCTTTGCATGGTGACAGTCACGAGGACGGGAATGACAGTAATTACTCTCCTCGTACCGCCGTGATTAAACGCAATTAACGCACGAACGCAAGCCGCAACACTCGCTTTGTTACCGAATGGACTTTTTTTTTGTTAAGGCGCGTTCGTGATATATCGCGACGCAAACTACTTCGGAAATTCAAGGGTGGCTTCGGAACCGGAAAACGTAAGGTGTTACACGTCGTCACAAGACTTCACGGCACTCTTTTCTTTTGTTTTTTTCATGAATTATTTCCGCGCGCTCTATACACGATACCATGCGCTTTACGTAATTTTCCTCGCGGTAGCCACCGCGCCGTGCCGGTGGGTATCGGTAATTGGTTTTCAGGGCATTCGTCCGTTTACTCGCAACGAGTTATGAATATTAATCGGAACGGTCTGTAAACACGTGCGGATATATTGATAAGTGTCGCGCGCCACTAACCGCAATCGATAATAAATAAACGCGCTCCGCATAATACTGATAAGCGATAGAATGATACTGACCACGTTAGGCCGCTACGCTTGGCTAAGCGGCTGCTACGACTTGGCATTCATTGAAGTACTGACTTTAATCTAAGCAATGCCCAGGTAACCGGGCCTTTGACATAAGCAATGTAGATACAAGTCAGAAAATTGGATCGTCTTGTAATTATAGGCGGATACGCATGATAATAGACATTTTGTCAGTAAGAATCTGTTTAGTATTGAACACCATTTATGTTAATGTAATATCAAAAGGTCCTGTCGGGTTATGTTTTTTTTTGAAATTAATATATTATTAATAGTATAAAAACTTGTATTTATAAATAATTATTCTTTCACTCGATTGATCAGTCTATTTCTTTTTAGTTATTTTGGAAAATCTGTAATTCACGTAAACGTGAAAATCTGTGTACGTACTATAAGATTATACCGTAATGGCGTATATCATGGTGTCCCGAACACACTCGAGATTAATTAAAGCCTATGGACGTGTCGTAAAGTTAAATCGTTCTTGGGAATAAAGAAAGCACTTTGGGTCAGTTGCAATCAAGGCAACGGCTGAAAGTACATGTCAACTCCGAAAACGTACGAGCGACGCAGCATCTTAATTTGCGCTGGTGCGAACCTAATTTGGCTTAATGGCCTAATTTAATAGCAGGCTCCAGTGTGTTTACTGGGTTAAGAAGGGAAGCCTGTTTGTTGGTATTGCTCATTATATTTCGAAGGGACGCCGTATGGTGCACGAGATCACTTAGTTCGTATAATTGTGAGATTTATGCCGGATGGCACCGTTGCAATTTGCGACAAAGCTGCCGCGAGAGACACACGAGAATTTATGGATTATGTGGAAAACACTGTTAATCGAGCCGTCGACTTCGTTCGTGAATATTCAAACAGGTTTCTTATGGACATTACTCGTTAGCTTAGTTCCTTAGAGATTAGAGTACTTATCTGGCTCTGCTTCGACTTAACCCACATTTTCTTTTAGCAATTGGCAAAATCCCACTGGTGAAATTGAGACACCTAGTCCTGCGTTAAATTGCATACTTATTATGTCAATCAACTCTTCAGCATCGTGTCGGGTAATGCAACTGCCTATGTAGGCCTATATTAGGTATAAAAATTGTTTACTTCGTTCTAGTTTTGTCCTTTATTTCTTTTTTCTTCTCAACGAATCGACTCGGGGCTTTGTTGACTGCACACTCTAGAAACACGTGATCTGCCTACGGAAAGGAGTTTAATACGAGATAAGTCAAAATCTTTTGGATCACCGTGTATGTAACTGTTGTTCAAATGAAAGTACTGTCTCTTATCGCGGCGACGTTCAATTCTTAATAGACCTTAATACAGGAGTCTTAGGTTTTGTATGTCTCACCTACCAAGTCGAGCATTGACTTTTACTCCATGGCAGATATGAAAGTCACACCTGAGGTATCAACCAGCAATGCAGCAACGCGATGGTAGCGCCTGGTCAATTTTAAGGAAAGTTTTCCGATGTGCTTGTGTGATCGATAATCGCAAGGCGAGTCAAGTTCATTATTTTCATTGAGAATATTCTTAACAGAAGGTAACAGGTGCGGACTGTAGCTGTTAGTGTCCCAGGTCCAGCGGTGTGGCTGCATAAGAAAAATGTGTGTCTCTAGGTAGCCGAAGATTGCCAACACAAATCACTCCTGAATCGTGCTCTTATCTCTTATTCCATCGGTCTTCGTGGCGTAAGACAAAAGCGGCCATGTCGCCGGCGGGACGATGGGTTTTAGATTAGTTCTGGTTTGCATACAATTAAAATGTTTTTCCTCGAAGGAAATCTTAGGATTATATGGCGTTATACGCTGATGGATGGTCGCGGCATCACTGCCCGCTTCCCGCGCGCCGTACAAATCTTACTTCCCCATAAATTTCGCTGCTGCATGGCGCATTTCACTGGGACGTGATATATTTTACTGCTGCGCAGTGAATCGGACCTTTCTGATGTTGCTGTAAAAGGTAGAATTTTCTATGTTCCCTGGGTGTATCTATACGTGTACCCTGCACCACTGTGTGTACAGTTTGCGCTTCAAAGAAATCATACTCCGACCGTAACCGAACGCTGCATACTTTATAACGTAGACTCTCGGGAGTCGTTGAATGTTTTTTTGCAAAAGAAAAAACAAAATTCTGACAATTCGCTAGATTTTCAAGAAACTGTTTTTTCTCTCTTGGCATACATTACATACGCTTTTGGTTCATCGGCGTTGTTCTTATGCGCATATTTTTTACTTTTTTTTTTCCCTTTTGTCCGCCTTGAAATGTCACAGGAGTTTCTCAGATTCGCACGAGGTCGTGATTTTTGTCTTTTGCATATTATCTGTGTCTGATACGAAAATGCGAAACCCAGGGTCTGTCTTCGTGACACGGTAGTACGGCCAACGGAATTCAAAGCGTTCTCGAGCCACTTTGTTTTCTCATGCGAAAATTTTTGTTTCGACGTTTCATTAGCTATTCACCGGGTGTATCTACTTGTCGCTTTTAGGAACGTTCTATATGGATTCGATAAACACGCCGTTTTCGGTAGCGCTCCGATTTAACGTAAATTCTTGTGTAACATTTCTGATTTAAAATTCGGCAGAGACGCCTCGTGCTGTTTTGGCTTAACTTAAATTTCACGGTAACTTCCACGGATACGACTCGGCACGTCGCGCAATGGTTTCGTTGCAAAATGGACGTACCTCTATACGGTATGGTGGCATACATTTTTAAAGTCACAGGTGCACCCATTTTGAATAATCCAGAATCTTTCTGGTATATCCGAAAACCGTGAACATGCTCGACGCATCGAGTAATCTTTATCTTCAAACAAATTGCATAATCATCCCAGCGACTGCATGAATAATCGTATCTCCGTACAGTCTGAGCATATTCTAATCACCGTTAGCCCTTATTGCGTACTGTTATTTTTTTGCTCACTCAAGTACCGCGTATGGGTAAATTGCGCGTTTTTAAATGGATACATTTTTTTTTTTACAAAATTTTTTTCATCTAAATAATTATTAGAATAATATATTCGAACAAATTTTTTTTGGGAGGTTCGCGACGATTCCACGATCGTTAGTTTTTTTTTTACGAATTTTTACCAATCGACACCGTCAGCACGTACGGAGCAATGGTTAGTTATAGAGTGAAATAACTCTTGTGAACTTTTGACATTGAGTCAAACGCGAGGCAGTGGATTCATATGCGTATGGTACGCTATATAGGATAGCTACCCACTCCTTCCTTCAGGTCGCCCTCTATCTTGTTGGCTGTCAGATTGTTGACAGAGCCAGTGACACGTTTAATAGGATTATTTATGCTCCTAAAGGCGCTTAAACGGTCTCCCATCGTATCGCTTCATCTACCTGACGGCGCGTAGCATAATTATGTCGACATAGGTTGTATCGAGCTTAGGGACCTACGTGACAACGCCTAGAAGGTCCCGTTCTCGTCTTTCGTAGCTTCTGATACAGGGATACGATTAAAAGCTGTATATGTATATTACTGTACATATTGTATAGTATATGCATATACATATATATTATAACGGGGTGCCCGGCTCGGCTCGTCCCCGCTATAATTAATTTTTGATCCATAGAGCCGCCAGGGAGCACTAGAGAGCTAGGAATTTCCGAAAAATTAGGAGTTCTGATCGGGATTCGAACCCGATACCTTCGGACTGCCAAGTCGAGCACTTACCACTGTGCTACTGAACCCACTGTCCGACCTGATAAGTCCTATTTATTTATTTTTCGGTCATTCCTAGGTGGTATCCCCTCCAACTCTGTAACGCCACGTTACAATATATATATATAAATACATTTGAACCTGCCTGACGAAGATTTCTTCATTACCAAGTCATTTCGCGTACGCGAGCATATACGTGCATATGTTCAAGTGCAGGGGATTTTCCGATAATTTGTTGATAACACGTTAATGACGCAACCTGCATTCGTACATTCAAAGTGCACATATCCATATTCAGGTTATAGGTAGGGATAACGGTACCATTGAAAGATATTGGGCTGGCTGCCTGTGGGTACTTATAAATCGTTTGGCCATTTCTTATTCATATGTCAATTTATTGACTTCAGGGAAAATGGCCAGGTGAGCATTATGCGAATCATTACGTACGTACGTTAGATATAGGATTTAATGTCTGCCAACTGCTTGGAGGTTACGTCCGTGCTACTGGGATATTGCGTTTATGCCGTATGTGCTATTTGCACTTTGGTGCGATATTCACTAGCGTATCAGTAGTGATAAGTATTTATATACCCGTGAACTATCGTAGAAAACGTCTATACTATTCAAACGATCGTTTCTCGCGGCTGGCTTGTACTTAACGAATAATCGTAATCGTTAATTAGCGCTAGTTACTTCCTGTACCAAAGATTCAATAACTTTGAGAACCTCCCGTATATTAATTTTCTCATATGGTATATTTATTGGATATTCGATTATCTTATATACAGTGGTTGTTATCTGCTAGTTATTTATCGCTGAAAATTGGTATCAATTGAATAGGTGTAGAGATATATAGATATATGGCACTTAAATTTACCTCCGCACCCTATGGGTATATATTGGCACGCTGGCTGATTTCTTTTTGAGAACGTAAGTACTTACCAACGAAGCGAGCTTGTCGCGGTTCCGTATCGATCACAATAATGTCGCGCCGCAATCGACTCGCGCAAATGCGGTCGACTATGCGGGCAGCGCGTGAATCCGGTTTCTGTAGAAATTAAATCTTTCCGCGATACTTTTCATCTGAGTTACAGCTTAGTTTGCGAGTCCGTTCTTTTCCTGCCGTTTCTATTTTTTTCTTTATCTCTTTCTCTTCAGTCCCCATGCTCCCTTCCACCGTGTCTTAGTCAATAGCCGGTGAAGGGAATGTAGGTAAATTACAGCGAGTTCCTTTTTTTTTTTCAATTTTTTTTTTTCACTGTCTTTCTTTCTCTTTTTTCACTCGAACGGATTTATGCGACTGTTGCCAACGATTTCGTATCGGTCGAACGAGGAAGTTAAGGTCGGTTCACTGTGCGCACTGTGATCACTGTATGACATAGCGATTAGGATGAAAATTTGGGATATTTAGTTGGGTCTCGTTGATCAGGATGTTATTCGTATTTTTTTTTGACAGATTTTTTCGGTATCTATCGGTATCGCGTACGCTTAGTCAGAGTTTCGGAGATTGAGGGAATCGGGAGAATGTTACCGACGACCACGCCCAGATGCCACCGGATGTGGTAAGAAAGTCTCGCGGTGCCCCGGGGGCGCTTAGGAATTCCAGAATTTAAAGTGGCGCCGCTGTTTGCCTAATTTCAATCAACGCAGAATTCGTTAAGTGGCCGAAGGATTCGGACGACGCACATCCCCGACTGCTTATTAGAATAACCACATAAAGTTCGATTGCTGGATGGATGGTGATTGCGTGTTTTTTATTTTTATTGCGTCACCGCGCTCGCTCGTCAAACATCATCGTGCACGAGTTCAATGAAATACGTGGATTTTGGAAAAAAAAGAAGTTTCTTCGATTGTCGAATATTAATAAAGTTCTCATGGTATCTGACGAGAATCTATCAGCAGGCAACTGTCTCGAAGCGAACTTTAGGCCACGTTCATCCAGTCTGTTGTGTGAAATTCATGTGTAAGCAGTGATCCGCAAAATTTCTTTAATTGAGACTCGGCAACGTCGCAGGTAGCTGAAATATCGTAAATTCGTTGTTACCTACGATTCACGTAGTTTCGTTACGAAAAATATTTTTACCGCGCTTTGCGTCGCTGTGGAAATTGGTATTCGGTCTTTTTCCTTGGATACCCGTCGAAGGAACGATACGCCGCTAAGTGTCGGCGTGCGAAAGAGTAGCATAATAATTAAGTAATTAATCAGCATCGAGTACTCGTACCAGGCGGATAAGTTCTACCTAGCACGCGACGCCCCGAACCGGATCTGCAAAGTCTACGTATACATGTATATTTATCGTATCTTTGTTTTTCGACCACGCTCGGCACGTCCTCCTCGTTCGACAACTTCGTACCCCCCAATAACCGCAATGCGTCCGAGGGATGTGCACTAGGTGGGATTATTTGTCTCGCAAAAATGTACGATTCGCTTGAGAACCCCTGGCAAACGGTATAATGCGATATAAGCTCGGATCACACGCGACAACCGTTCATTAGCATACAATGCGAGCTAATGGGATCGCACGCTGACGGCTACCGTTCAATACCCGAGAGACCATCCCACTCACCCTAGGAAGAGGGTTGTGGCACTGGGGGTATGGAATGTCTTCGATATTAAAATAGGTATGACTCGATTACGCAAGCCGTTGCCAAGTTCCTTCTACTGTGAAATTATATATCCATATAGGTATATATTTAATAACAGATCATAATTTTACCACTATATATATATATTACTAGCGCCAAAGTCAATTTTTTATATACGTGTACTGTAGTGATTGCGGGGATGGTTGATTGAACAATTCTCATCCGATCTGTTTGAATCTGAAAATATTGACTCATTCAAAATGCACAAGTGAAACGGGCTATTGCATGGAGTATCGACAATAGACACGTCTCGCTTGACGTCCAATTTTTCATTTTCACTCTCGCGCTATTCCGTCGAAATTTCGTAAAGCGATTCCGAGCAATCAATTATTTCTATTGACAACTGCCGAATTTAACGTTCCATTGTAACGCACTATGTCAATTAAAAGTACTAGCTCAGTTTCACGTTTAAAGTTTAATTTCGAAAATAATTTAATTCTGTAGAAGAAACTTGGATGCGTTTACAATGATCCATGGACGACGGGCTCGGTTATCCGTAGGCACGTCTTATATGCCATCAGAGCGAACGAGACAGCGTAGAAGCCGATTGATTGCAGCCAGTTCTCTCTTTTAAATAAAAATATCTTTTCTCCTCGACCAACTCCGAAGGAACCCTTTCGCTTTTATGGCGCGACGTTTCTGCAGCGTTAGGCACATCGTCTGGCAATAACAATTTCTGCATACGCAACTTCGAGGCGTGCCGCACGACATACATATAGATTTCTGTCTGTATATGCTAACTCGGTATAAATATATATATATATACTATATATACACATATTATTTCTATATCCCCCAGTTCCAGTATATCTACACGCCCTATCACGATTCCTTCGGTCGCCGCACGTCCTTCTTATACCTGACGCTACTTCGAGTCATTCCACTTTACATTACGTTCACCTTTACGCACGAACGTTTGTCGAGTCTTGACTAATTTATTTCTAACGCGAGTCTTCATAAGCGGAAGAATACTCGTTAACCGTATGCCCGGCTGGGATATACCTGCGCTTCGAGAAGGATCGTACGGGAGATGGAAAGACGCCTCGAGACGCGAGTAAGGCTTTATACACGTCAAATAGGCATACGGAGAGTATAACGCATAACCAAAAGCCGTTGCACAACAAAAGCGTCATGCCATTGGTCAATTAATCGGCTGACCGATTGTACGGTCTCGTGTCGTAATTCGTTAATGAGGGCTTTGTTCACAGTGTCGATTGTTCGTTGAACTCTGGATTTTGCAACGCGTCTTTCTGGTCGGGAGTCGCAGGTGTCTTTACTGCTTTTTTTCATATCGTTGATCTTGATGCCTTCGTACAGCATCGTTATTGGGCCCTTTGGTATGACTTGCTATAAACGATTTTTTGTTGTCAGTTTTTCGACTGTTTCACGGGTGTCAGGCTGTACTTATTTATTCCATTGAAAACTTTTATATCACGTCTATCTATGTGTATACCAGTACGTGGCTGTAGCTTCGTCGGTAAACTCGAGCTACTCGACCAACGCAATTGAGATCACTAAACTATACAATATATAGTTTCTCCCCTAAGCCCCGCAGTCGGCTCGACTGGCGTTTATCTATTTATCGTATCAGAGAGCATGATGATCGTTTCCTGGGTCACACTGCGTCGTGGTGTCATCGTGGAGCCTCGCGTGTGCTAGATATATACATATATATTGTGCATGTACATCATGCGCAGTTTATCAACAAGCGCGTTTCGTAATGAGTTTTGTTTGTATACCATCTCGTTCGGTGCGATATGATAAATTCAAACGGAAGCAGTTTTCATTTTCTCGACGCGCCTCAAGGGAGAATTGCGCAATGCTGGAGCTGCCTGCGTCTAACGCAACGACCTTGGTCGTACGCAGGCGGCGTGGGTAAAACGAGAGCGCTCTGGGAGTAACGTGATACTTTTCAAATGCAGCTACGGGATCGGTAAAAAGGCGGACGGTATACGAGAATACGCAAAGTAGATTTCCGGACGCGAGTTTCAATTGTTTGAAGGAAATCAGTTCTGCAGACGCGATGCCAATTTTTTGATAGTGTTTTTTTTTTTACTTGTTTACCGTATATAGGTATATATGGCGAAAACTTTCTTTTATGTGTAGTACGTAGAACGTCTAGAGAGAAACCTCTGTGGAGATAGAGGTTAGAGTAGATTTTTTTCGAGTTGTCATGGTGAGTAAAAAAATGAAAATTTTATTTCGAAGGTTTTTGTTTTTTCTTAATTTACATCAGTGATTCGCATATGCAGAGGCTTAATGCTATTGGCGCTACCGGTGCTACTGGTATATTTCAACTGTACCGTTATGGCTAATAAGGATTCGTTGAGCTTGTAAATATGTTAATGGCCAGTGGTGGGAGATTGATACACCGAGGCGAACTGGCGGCACGCGAAATTCTTTATCAAGCCTTCCGGTAACACGAAAACAGCTTAGTTGATTCTTTTTCTTTTATGGTTGTTTTTTTTTTATCGCCGGAACGAACAGAAGTATTTTGTACATCTTGTGTCGACAAATTATGCGGTTGGTAGGTCGATGAATTTACGGACGGATATACAGTAAATAACGTTAATAACTTTATGCTAGGACGTTTATTTTCTTTCATTACTACTTTTTTTTGCGATTCTCCAATATCTATGGTACATTTGCATGTAAATATTTAATAAATACGTTATGTCGTTTCATATGGTCCTTTTTTTTCGTCTAAGTGGTAGAAAACTTTGAGTCGTGCGTCGTCCCGGCACTGTGCGACGGAACACACCGTCGCTTCTCAGCCTTCGAATTTGCTTCGTGGAATAAAAATATTGCGATCGGGGACACGGTAAATCAAGTTACTATTGTGGCCTAATTCGTTTATAATACACTTTATTAAAGGCACACTGGGATACGACGAATAACACTAAGGTCGTTTAGAAAGGCTCGTTTCTATTATGTTCTCGGTTCCAATTACTCCCGAGCGGGTTAACGATGCAACAGACGCTCCTTAAACGAATACATAATTTATCTGGCTGTGGGATATGTGTATACCTTCCGAATACATTAAATCGTAGTTTGGATAATTCGGATCGGAGCCAGGAAAATATTTGTATTTGAATTAGAGGGAGTGAGAGATATGGAAATATATGAAATCACCTTCCGTTTTATTTAGAAAAATTAAATTTCTACGGTATTCGTATAACGTTACCGATATAGATATACCAGACACCATGTGGAAATAAAGTTCAGTATGTACCATGATCTACGTAAGTGTGTTTACTTGGAGTCAGGATCGGCAGTAATCCTTATGGAGTTAAAGAACGATTTGTGGGAATAACAGTAATTTCCAAGTAATTGTTAATAATCGAGAATAATGCGATTCGTAAGATTTCGCCGTGAGGGATAAAGATCGCGTGAAAGATATATCATTAATAGGATCGAACGATCCGTCATAAATGCCGTCCATCCTTTAAGTATATGTAATCGTCGTAATCGATCTTTCGATCGGTGACACTTTTCTTTTTCTTACCGATTTAGCGTACACTACTCGTACCATTATCGTTACACGCTCAGCTGTAGGTCTTATGTCAATTAGGTATGAAAATTGCAGTGATAAAATTATTATCAGCTATTCATATACACGTGGAATATTATCACGGCGATGAGGCGAAACCAGCGATTACTCGGTCTCGTGTAGTTTGATTCATTAGGGCCTTTAGCCTATTTGCCTCTTGCCTTAGTTTACACGTGAGCCACTCGTGTAAACATTTCTTTTACCGGTTGCGAACGTGACCAGTCTACGATGCACCAGGTGTACCCGTGCTGTTACCATCAACCAGGTCGCAGAAATACAGGAGCAGGTGTAACAGGAGTCGAGGACCGTCGTGGTCTATCGGCTTTTGCTGACTGGAGGGATCTCCTTAATCGTAGCAGTCAGCAATTCCTGACACTACTTCAGGTAGACTTCGTTTTTACGGTCCTCTGGCTCAGGGCCAGTTCACTCTTCAGTTTATAAATTTTCAATCTATCGCAGCCAGCACCGGAGTCCACGTGGCTTAACATGTGCTTTAATAATTTCTGCGAATCTTTACACTGAAGGTTTTTGTAATTTAGGCATTTCCTGTTTAATTTGGTTTTTCAGACTTTTTTGGATATTATCAGGGTTATTTACAGTGGAGTCCATATTTCATATTTAATGACATTTCCCAACGGTCAATGTAACACGTCGTGCAACGGGCAAGTTAAATCTATTAATTTTCACCCTTTCGCAAGTGCCGATAAAATCTTAACCTACAAGCCTATTGTAGGAAATTCAACTTTATAACGTATCGGACCGACTCGTGGTCGTTGCATTATGGTCAGCTGTCTAGCGTCGCGTGTTAGGTACCTAAGTACGTGGGTGCATGGAATAATATATAATATAACAAGTATTGTAGGTAGTAGAGCATATAACTATATCAACAGGAGAATAGTCCGAGGTGCGAAGGTTGTGTTGCCAATTACCTGGACAAACGTATGTCTCTAAGAGCACCACGTGTCCGAACGGTTGTCGCTGCTGCACGGTGAATGCCTTTCCCGTACACGTATTTCGAAACTTCGAGATTAAATCTACGGTAGACGGATTTCAAATTAATGTCAAATATCTACTGTTGGATTTTACGATGCAACGACTTATCGTTCGTTTGCTTTGGCTTCTGCAAATATACCTATATATGCATATTGGGATCTAATCATAGCGTATGTGACACGTGAACGTATGACACTCGAGTTACATAAATCTTCGTAGAATTTTCGATGCGAATAATAGTAGCTTCCTTTATCGCTGTTCAACGTGATGCTGGAGTCTTCGGAAGGTCGAATACGGTAATGTCCCGTTAATAATATCCAAGTTCTCACGCGGATCTCGCTGATTTATACACTGATCATTATCTATGCAGCCTCTGTACAATACAATTATCTCTGCCGGTTGTATAACCGGTCGGTATGGAGATTCCGCGTGACACTGCTGCTACTGGTTTGGTTGCATTGCAAAAAGTGCATCCAGTTGGTATCAGCCTTGTCTCTTGGTAAGCGGAATGGAGTAGTGCTCTGTTTTCTTATGTTTCACGTATACTTGAAATCTGGAATATCGATCGAACTCTGGAAAAAAAATTTTGAATTGTAACGTTAATAAAAAAATCTTTGACTTTTTCTGTATGCAGTAATTAACGGGTACTTTTTATGAATTTCATTAACAAAATAATTATGTAAAATTTTTAGCATTTCTTTAACTTAAGTAATTCGACGCACCTGTGTATAATGCAGTCTCAATATATCATAGCTATTAGTGTATCCTAATCGCATTTATCAAAGGCACGCTTTGCTATAGTGATAAATATTTTTAGATTCGTTATCTCTTATACACAGGAAATCAATTATTCTCACAAAGTCCCACTTCAATAACTTTCCATCTTTCTGTAACTTGTATTTTTTTTTTTTGGTTTTTTTTTTTGAAAACTTCCGCCTTGTACGTATATACATGTATACTGTACAGGCAGTCGCCTCAACCTGCTTCCCGCCCCTCACTCGCCCACTCTTACCACTGCTTCAAAGCATTTTTCACATTGTCCAATTATCGTGAAACAATTCTAGCCTGTAATGGGACACACGTGTACAGGTATAGTCGGTGCAACAGTCTGCTGCGTGGAACAACTAGTGCAGGTCACTTTCGCTGCCGGGTTGAGGACGTTGTGGACGTTGTGGACGTTGTGGCCGTTGTGGACGTTGGCGCTTTGGACCTTTCCAGTCGTGGCGCACGCGTGCTTAATGCTGCTTCCATTCATAAACCTATAGAACGTACACTGTGTGGTTATAGGTACAGGTATAAACCCGGGTACAAGTTAGAAACGTATACCACGATACAGATATATATAGATACAGCGCAGCTAAACCTATGATCATATAGGTAATATAAAGTTTATCCTATATACATATATGTATATTCACCAAATTAACCTGGTCTCGGCTTATCAAGCATCAGACCATAATTATAAATGAAGATCCGACAGAATTTTCTTGTAAAAAGTAATATTATACGTGTTAAAAAATGACCATCTTTTCAATATTATAGAGAAAAGTTGTGTTTTCACGGATACAAGTGTGGTTGACGAAAAAAAATAATTATAATATCTCGAAGGAGTATGCATGCATCGTATGTGGATATTGAGTGATTGTATAAACGCATAAGTATTTATTCGTAAGCGTATCGTTATAACGTGTGCCGATATAGAGCTTGTTATTTCTACGAATGCATTGAATAATTCGAATATTTCAATTAATTGTCGAGTGTCGATATTACGCATGAGCAGTTGTGTAATTGAGATCGATAAGTTAGATCTTTGGGAACTGAAGTCATACTGGGTTCGCTTATTAGGTTGTAGGACCACGTTCCGTTCTACGTAGATTTTAGCCATCGTTCACATGAAACTTTGTGCGAGCTGTATAAGCTTGCTCATTAAAGGCCATATGGTCGTTAGGCTCGTCGAGTTATGAGTCTCACCGGGTGGAACTGGAGTTGGCCGCAATGCAAGATCAGAGTGAAGTTGTTCGGTGAACGAGGTCGACGCCTGCTTAGGGACAAGCTAAGTAATGAACCGAAATGGCCAGGTCGTCATTTCTCAACGATGTCTTATTACGAAGATACAATTAGCCAGTGATAGTTTAGAGTCTTTAGCCGAGACTCCAATTTGCCCTTTGGAACAGTTAATGGCGAGATGGCGAATTCCTTTGTGCATATACAGTAATGATATTCTGGCCTAGTAACACTGTTTTAATGTTCTTACGTAGGTTTCTTGTATGTAAGGCATATATAGGTACACGTTCAATTTGCAAGAATTCAACGGTTTATCGATGAATGACTTTCGCGACCGTTCGGCTCGCTTAATGGGTACGGGCATTACGTAATAATTGTACTACAGGCAAATGGAACAGTTCCATTAGCATGTGATAACGGAGTCCAATAGGTTTTATGCCTTGGCATGGCGCTGAGTTGTCAGAACTGGCTTCATATAATGGACAATGGGAAATGAGAAATGTTGTATTATTTATTGATATGGTTTTACCAGATTTATGGGAGAATCTATGTAAAGTGTCGTTCTATGGAAACTTACGTTTAATTCGATCAAGTCTTGATGTCAGTTCTATATATAATGATACTAATTACTGGACCAATACTCGATTCGCTGTAACTCGTGATTCGTATGTGTTAGTGATTTTTGTCCTTTTTTAATTTTTCTAAAATAATTGAAAGTTTTATAAATTTTCAATTCCATTTCCTGTCGCTCGGTTACATTCCCTATTGGCAATGCTGATTGTGTATACACGCAGATCTCTAGGCCCGGTCTCGCGGCATTGTTAATGCTGCCAACTGCAGGAGATGTCGAGTCCAATTCCAGTCCTTAGGAACGGCTACTGATATGGGTATCCAGTCGGCGGCCGTTATGCGTTATGTAGGTGGACTCTTTCGGTATAATTAGTAATATTTTTATTTCTTTACGCTCGCGCACCGTTTGTAACGTGTGTCATGGTTGAAAGTGATTGGTTTTGAAAGTGAGTGGTACCGGATTTAATATGCCGATTTCCTAAAAGTGGGTCTATCGGTACCTACTACACCGATTATGCGTGCCCCGATGATCGAACTATTATCTCTCGGACGTATAGGTATACAGTACAGTTAAAGTTCATTGATATGGAACTGATCGAGATCAGGATCTGGAAGCATGGGTGATCACACAATCAGGCTACGGAAGTGAATAGTAACCCATGTAGGTATATAGGTATACTCACTAATAACCCAGCTTCGAGCAATGCACGACTCCATTTACCTGGCTATTAGCGCTAATCGAGTATAGCATGACCGTTCGAATGAGTTAAATAAAGACCGGCTGCGCAATGGGATCCATTTAAGCTGGCTGTGTTCTGTAAAATTATACCATTGCGATTATTATTAAATGATTTAATTTTTTTCCATCTTCTCCTTACGAGTTGCTTATATACAATTGATTAACGAAATATCGCTATCAGTCATATTAGCAGATTGTCTTGAAAAAATAAAAAAAATGCATTTTTGATTTCATTTCTTTTTATAAATATTTTAAGAAAAAATTAATTATTTATATGAAGTTTTGTCTCGTCATAAACCGATCTCAGGATCTCAGAAGGATCCTAAGGATCCTTCAACAATTTCTTTCCCTGGCCTCTTTCACTGTACCTCGTATCCGTATTACTCAGTCTAGATACTCTAAGATGTCTTCAGACACGTACACTCCCATCCGGCTGTCTATAGATCCAACAGTTCTTATCCATTGCATCTGTTTAATTGATACAGTCTGCATTAAAATCAAACGTATATTAAAAATATCGCGTGAGAACCATAGAAGAGCAACTGCTCGATCTATACGTTAAAGGTATACTAGTACACATAACAGGTATATCAGACCAAGATGAAAGAGTAAGAATTTCGCTAAAACGTTTCTGTCCGAACAGAGATTGTTTCGCTCTAAAGATTTATAGTTCGAAATATAATAAAGCGGTTTGGAGTAAAATTTTTTCTGTTTTTGTGTTGCAGGTGACCTCAGACGAACGGGCCAGTATTCATGCCAGTATAGGAATCAGGAGGCCAGTAGACAGCCAGTACCTATCACTAAAGGCTAAATAAATAATGGGTTACTTACAACTAGATAGATAATTCGTAGGTGAAATTGAGGCCGTAAGCTATCGCTATTGCGATTCAGTGACAGTGACTCTGAGAATGATTATCGCTCGTTTTTGAGATCAGTGCCGCGATTCCGTATTGCGGATTCCGGTTTATCAGTATACCACATCCATCGGATCCTCTCTGATCCTGATCTTCGACGCTACGACCATACCTCAGAGACTTTGATTGTCGATAGCTATCGCGCGCCAGGAGGATCTATCAAATAGGCGAAGCGATTGATTTCGTGGCGTGCAGTGAAATAATTATCGGTAAACGATCTGATAGGAGAAAGGAAGCAAGAAGTATCAACGCGTCGACGCTGGCTGGAAGCGCTGACTTACATCGGGAGTGCCGACCTGCAATCAAGGTTCATGGTTTTCATGGTGAGTGATAGTCATTATCGATGTCATTAACTGTCCTTCTGTGTATACTCTGACTTGGCGTCGTTACGTGACCAGAAGCTCCGTCGTTGGGGCTGTGCTCTACGTTGCGTGCCTACGTTATACGTAGAAACCTGTAATCACCAGGGAAGAGTGATGGACACGATAAAACTTAAGGGAGTCATTAATGTATACAGGTGTCATTGCCGTTTGGTGTTATCACGATATTGATAAGAAAAAAATATTAAAACTTTTACCCAACGCGTATCGTAAAACAGTATCGCGATGTATCCGAAGTTGGCTGCGCATAAAGAATTCGCGCTTAAGCGTAAGTCGCCGATCAGTTGCGTGGGGGATAAGAAAAATTTATGGGATCGTTATGAAAATCAAATCGTCAAGATACTGGTCGAATGACTTTAATTCGAGTTCTCGATGATTTCGCGATGTCGTAAAAAGTTTCTTGTCAATTTACATTTGAGCGTTCGCATCGTTTGTTGGCTCGACCGTGGCGCCACCTACGTTGACGATCGGTCGTTATATCATGTATACTTTACCAGGCCGTTCCTTATCTCTATTATCCTCATGCTCGCAAGGGTTTATTTCGGAATGACAAAGTGCACGCGGGTTCCCGTACGCCGATGCTGGAGCAGCTGCACAGCTGCAGGGAAATCTGCCCGGGTATAAATTGGCCGTAAAGTTTCCGTAGCGAGGACTATAGTACCGATGAGAGGAAAGAGTCCGGCTATCTTGTATCTCCGACTGCGGCCAACTTTATGCAGCACCGTGTTACGCAAATTAGTATGGAGCACCGAAACACAACCGGCGCTCGTATTCATCCGTCCATAACGTTGGGCTAATTAAGAAAAGTCACGATAAACGATCGTCCGAGTATCGTTCTTTCATTCGGACTCGTGAGGTTGCTTATGGAGGTTAGGTCATAGGTCAGCTTCCCCCCCGGTGAGACGTCATTGTCAATGTGTGGTTATTTCAAGGAGCCATCTCGTACTGGGGTCAGAGTTCAACATTGGGGAAACATTAATAATCGTTTACAATCCTACCAAGGGTGTGGCGTGTCCGTTAACCCTCTTTGAATTGTTGGCGCACGCGTTGGGCATCGATACACGAAAAGAAAAAAAAAGAAGAAGGAATATGCCCGACCAGCCTTCGTAAACCAGTCGTACCAACGTAACGCAAAAAAGGAATGACCGGCATACCGATTCCCGAGGAATTGTTTATCTCATGCGAGATATCTTGGCATTAGCATCAATGGCAATCGGACGAGTGGATTGACAAGCTCGTGGCATATTTCTTTGCTGGTACGTGGAGATCATATTTTGTTTTTTCTATCCCATGGGAAGACGCGAGTCCATTAAGTTTTGTAGGATTCTCGTGAGAATCGGCGAAGTGCATCGAATGCATGGAAATTTCTGATCTGCCTTGTTTTCATGGGTTTTGATGTTACTTGGAAGTTGATCAATCGTTTCGGTGCGCACGGGACTTGACTTAATATATCTCTATGGGATATAGCTTGGATGTGTACATGTAACTCAGCTGGCGAAGCACTGCCGATTGTTTAAACGGTTGCGACTCGAAAGCTGGTCTTGTATATCGTTCGACATTTCTCTGGGATATACCAAACACACGCGGTCAGGTATTTGCGTGCAATGTTAACCGATGACGCCGATAAATATGCATGACCCGGTCGTAACTGCGACGAATCGATTACATCTGCGTCGAAAAACTTGAGCCTCGATTTTGCGCAAGCTGCACGTGAATGTTGCCCACCGAAATCGGCCGTTGGCCCTGATCCTGCTGTAGCAACAGCATCAAAACCGCCACCACCGACATCACCAACCACCACCTGCAGCGTCGAATCAGCATATTTAGCATCCGCTTGAATTTAATGCCTGATCGCTCGCGCAAAATGGATCCGCTAGCGAATGCATTAATTTGATACGGGATGCAAATTGCATTTTGGAATCAATTTAAAATTCATTCTACAATGGGTTTCGGCTTTTGGAGTACGGCAATTTTTAATCGAAATATTCATAGGTAAATTTAGCGATTGTATTCAGGTATATACGTAGGTATATATGTATATATTAATTGAAGATTTATAGCGTACCTCCGCGTATTGCCGTACGACAGTATTCATTGGTATATAATATCAGGACATGTAGTTGAAATGTAACTAGAAATAAAATCGATTCAGTGTCTGGTAAGAAAAATTCCAAAGTTATAATTGAATTTCGCTCAGAAGCAATATGACCTATATTTAAATATAGGTAAAAATTACTAGGGAGTTTTAAGCCGTCATTACGATTTCATTTTTTCGACCCAATATAAAAAGCACGAATCGAAATCAGTTACATAAACGTCAATGAAATGTCCACGGTTCAAATGAAACGGAAACAATGCCCGATCGAAATAATAGAATCGATATACTCGAAATGTGCATTCCTATACCATAGTATTCTATGTATAATGTATACATATATATAACAGTTGGTTGGTATAGTAACCGACTATTACCACAATAGTTTATTTACCTCTTCTCAGTTCTCTTAACATTCTTAACGTATATACGTATATATACATTCTCCGTGTGAAATGGCCTGTAGCGTGGGCATTAAGTTAGGCGATAGTCTCGGGACATTACAGGACGGTACCCCCTAATGGCAATTAGTACTTAGCGCAACGTTATAGCGACTAGGATCGCGCACGTGGACGATTCCAATGACGTTTATAGGGCGTCGATTTTTGACTCCATCGCCTTGCACATCGGCGCATGCGCCAATGCGAATGCTCTCGCTTACCGGTACGAATCGTGTAAGTCGAGACGCAGCGCTAGAAGACGCACGGTAAGTTTCGAAAGACGCCCACGCGACAGACGAAACACGTTTATCCGCGCGACTCGGCTCGAACGGCCGCGCGGCCGCTTAATTGTTCCGATGGATTTAAAGTCGGCGCCCGAAATAAATGAATGTCGCTTGCGAAGGCGCGGCGCGATGCACTCAAATATATGGACGTCACGGATTGTATTTCTTCGGATCGCGCGATTGCGCGGGCAAAGGTTTACCGTGTTTGTTATGTGTGCCTGGTGACATACGTACTGTGTAGTATGTGGTGTACGTGTATATATAGTATGAAAGGGAGAGGGCGGGGGGGCGGTGCAAGGTATTGCAGCGCGTACCCATATACTGAGTGATGCATCCGTATGTAGGGTAGGTATATCTTATATGTGAAAGATGCAAGTGGGCTATATTTACAGTGAAATCATTGAACGTTCGGACGCCTCGCGGCTCAAAACCGGAAGTCGGACATTAAGATGCACCGGGATACCGACGCACCATGGGTAATTTTCTTTAAGTATCTTTATGTGGAATGCGAGTGCATTAAGGACAATGCAGTTGGGTGTATAGCTTGCATTCAGGATTTTCGTAAGAAATTTTAACGCAACTACGGTAGCGCAGTGAATAATTGTAATGTGGCCTTTTTTTTATTAAACAATGAGGCATATTTGTTTTCCGAAATAAAATGCAACTGCACGTGGATTTTTGTATGACTGTATAGAACTGCCTGTGTGGCTGGTATATTGCTGTATTTCATTATCGGCTATCGCTGTCTTGCGCGTAGATACAGTCATTGCAAGAAGTCATTGTTCACGCTGCTACTGGTAGTTTTTAATAGTTATCTTGAAGTTTTGAGAATCGCAATTGAGAATTTCGTATGGAATACGGAGGTCGTATTAAAAATATCGAAAATTACTTCGGAGACGATGCGAAGAAAGGTTAATGGTATTTATACGTCTCGTGACTTTCTTCGTTGAGCGTACGTGGCTCGTACGAACGATCGTACAAATATCAATGTAACTGCAAAGGTACACGATACTTCGCAACTGCGGAATGGCTCAGGCTGGACAACATCAAGAAAGAAGGTACTGTATGCCTGACGCGATATTGCCGGTAAATCTAGATTTACGGATATCCAATGGGCGATAATCGGTTCGATAGCCATCGCCAGTAGCCATCGCGCTCGATAACCAGGGAATTGCGGGTGATTTCTTTTCAAGTCCTTTGCCTCGTGTCAGTCGAAGCGATTCCGGGTAAAAATGAATGGTAATTTTTTTTATACGAACCACAGTGCTCCTAAGATACATGGATATACTGTAAACTCTTATGGGGATACTCGAATAGCGCGGGAATTTTAAAAACAGGTTTTACCTTTCGAACGATCCTTAAGGATTTTATCGTTTATAATTTTAATAATTTGTAACTTTGATGTTATTTTTTAATTCACGTGGGCGTGACGTGTAAATGTCACACGTGTGATGGTCAAGGGACAAAAAGGCAGTGAGTCGGGACATTAGGAGCGACAAAAGATTCGAACGCCGGGACCGACTGGCCGTTCGGATAACTTCTTCTGCCCACACTGCCGGAACAAAATGGCGAGTTTTAATTTACGAATCGTTAACGTCAGCGAAAGGCATTAAAGCCAAGCCACGGGGTTTAAGGCTCGACGTAAATTTCGTCGGCGTTAAAGAGGTGCCAAATTTTTGAATCACCTTACAAATGCTCCGGTCGCTCCATAGAAATTCACGACTCCAAGCCGACCTATGCTTTCCGACTACTTGAGGGTGCGGTTTCATATTGGTCGGTCACAGGTTTCAAATTTTTTTTTTCACAAAATATACAAAAAAAGCTGTCGCCGAGCGAGTCGAGCTTTTCGATTTCCACGTGGAGCGATACTCTCCGCAGGGTTTATCGGTCCTTCGAGTTCGTATTTGCATAAAGCAAAAGTGAATTCACGAAATATTCACATAAAAAATTCTTATCTCTTCGAATATCTCACCGTTTACCTGCCAAGACTATGTTCCAGAAATAAAATTCTCTTCCGTACGTCCGCGCAGGTACTGCAGTACTCGGACGTAAAAAATAAAGCGACCTCAAAGACAGCACCCGCTTTCAAACGTTAAATTACGAGCGATCAAGGATACTTTCGACAGAAACGACTTCTCCCTTCGGGCCACTTCTTTCATTTGTCGAGACACTTCTGCGAAAGTCGCGATGCCCAGCCGGCCACGTGTCTCACACACGTGTCCAATGCTGTACCATACGCACGTGCACGCCCCGTAGAGAATATCATAATCGTCCTGTTAAGTGGAATTTGGAAGTGCGATTTACCAAGGAATCCGCTATGTTGTATGTCGATGGATTTACAATGGTCCAAGAAGGAGCCACACGTACGCTTCAGGAGACGGTATTGGTATCGGGAACGAATATCGCCAATAAATATCAGGTCCCGCAGTCCACTTACTCGTAAAATTGAGAGCGCACGTTGCCTCGCCTCTTCAACTGTCTATTTCACGCTGTAACGTTCAGCCTCTCGAGTCTGCACCAGGATGCCTTATAAAAATTGGAGATGCCGCCCTGTCCGACACAGGGCATAAATTCGCAGGATACTCGATACACTGCTGTACCTTCAATTTAGTCGCGTAAACGATCGTCGGACGGGACAACCTCAAGTACTTAACATTGTCCAATGTCTTGAACGGACCGTGGTGATACGCGTTGGATATATCAATCGTAAGGGATAGTTCGGCTATTGAATTTCTTCATGCATCTTAGCATCTGTTTGGTACCACGTGTCAACCCTTATTTTCTTTCTAGGCGAAATATTAAGCGTTATATTAATATTTACTATAGTCACTGTATGACGTTTTGGTGCGAGTATAAGATGAGCTAATTTTTTTATTTTACCTTTATATATACATCCTGTCCAGCCTTTATTGGTCAGTCCGTTACTCGTACGGTTACAGCTACGATGTTTATTAGCACTGTCCTAGCGACTGCACTGTTCTATGGAAATGTCCTACCATAAACCGTATAACGTTCCTTGTGTAGCAATCAAAGCGCACGGCGCGTATACCCGTGGCTAAATCCCATTCGCTGCGTCGCCCAATTGCGATACTACAAACGCGAGCGTATAACCGACCGACTTTATAAAAGTTCTCTCGTACGCACTTTACGAGGTATTTCGCAACAGCCTGATTTCGTATAATCGTAAGAAAGCCTTGGGAGTCCATAGTTCTGTCGGCGCGTAATAGACGCTAGTCGATTCTAGGGAAATCTAGTGACTTTTTATACGTGTGATACTATACAACGCTTGTAAATCGACGTGGAAACTTTTACTATGAATAATATATAATTTATTGAGCGTGGGCGATGGTCAATCAATTGATAACGGTTTATCGCCCGGTAGGTGATTTTAATGTCAGCCAACATTTATGGGCAAATTCATTTTCAATTAACACTTTTTTTTTCTTTTTTTCTTTTTCTTTTTCATCAGCCAGCCAATTACAGCCAATGGATCTTATCTTCTGCTTTGAGATTGTTATCATTACCTTGTATACACCAGTATGCTACTGAACACTGAAAGCTATACCGTTATCGTTAATTACATACAGTAAGTATAATATCTATAATCGACAGAATAACTGGAAAATCATAACAGTAGCTTGCATAAATTCCAACGTCAAAGACATTATGCACCGAGTCTTACGCCGAATGCTATTTAGTTGCGGTTTTTCTTTGTTTTTACGATTTTCTAGCGCCGGCCTTCGGCTTCGACTTCGTTCGTTTATTGAGGCTGGATTGACTCGGGTAAACTTCTGTGAGCGTTAATTAAATACGATTATGCTCGATGCGAGCTTTCGCAATTTTCAAGTAAACGTGCAAATGTTACATCGCGTTATTCCTTGGGTAATCCTTATGTTTTATCACATTAAAAAAGTTTATCTCATTTCCTTGGGAGGCTTCGTGAACAAATCGATACTCGTCGTCCTTCCGATGCTCAACAATATACGTTGTGCAATGCGGTCACCGCATAACGCGGGAATCACCTGTCGAGAAAATCGTAGGGTGTTGCGTTACGTCCGTAAGACACAATACCGACAGATGTTACGTCGATTCGAGTAAATACTGAGTATTCGGTCTGTAACGCGTTACCGTCGACGAGCACGAGTCTGACGTGCGAAATATGCGAGCGACAGTTATCGCGAATATGGTATAAAATCACTTGGGAGGAATGTGGAGCGCGTGGATACGGAGTCCTTGGAATGTGCCCATAAGGCGACATTATCGAATAAAATGATACGATGGGAATACGTGATAGGTGGGATAAAGAATTTAATCATCAGTCGAGTTAAGCTCTGTGAGAATTATTTTAACGTTTATTATGCGAACACGATGAGAATAATGATTTTAATCGAACGAAATTCTATATGCTTGATTATGATGAATTTTTTCGTAACAATGACATTGTTACGCATTGTGGTATAGTAATTGTATGTTACGATTGTCCCATAGTCGTTATGTGGTTCGATAGATGCTGACTCATTGAGTTTCTTTTACTATGCATTCTTTTTTACGTCGCGACGCTTTCTTAATGCCACGCGGTATGTATATACAGATATATTAAGTGCGCGAAACGAAGCATACAGAACCGGTTGTGTCGCCAAAACCGGAAAGAATTCTTCTCCGGACTATCAGCTAAAACGGACAAATGGGGCGCAGTAGTTAGAAATACTGGGACGTAAATAACTTAAACGCACTCGGTGACTGCCATATTAACTGAACGAGCAAGATCAATCACGATCACCATGAGGACGTATGTGCCTCCATATGCTATTCTGGATGGAGTGCATAAAGGATTAGGAATTATTGTTTCAGCTGCACGTTGGCCTACTTGTGTGTATTTTATATATTGAATTTCTGCGTGACGTCGTTATACGTCCATTATGGGATACCGTGTGTATCATTCGGGACGGAGTGAATATAAGTGCAATAAGGCATAATGCACAAAGGTGCAATGGATGCTGATTAAACAGCGCGACAGATTGAGACACAAAGAGGTAGCTGAAGTCGTGTTGTAACAATCTGGGTGGGGCATGCTAACTTGTTACCTTGCCGTTGCCATATTACACGTATAGCTATAGGCCTGTCCGATACCGTCACTGATAAAAATCTCTGTAAATTGTAGTAACGCGGTAAATGAGTTGAGTACGAAATCGCGACATCCTAAATTCGCCTTGACGAAGCGAGATACTTTTTAAGCTCAACTAGGTATACTGTATGCTGCAAGGTAGAGAAACCCGTTTGTCAGTATTTATGATTGGATTATTATTATTATTGTTCCCTTATAGTCTCTAAAATCTGAAAACAATCTTCGGATAAGCCTTACAGATTACAGGGAGGAAAATTGTGAAAAATGTTGATAAGATTTATGTAATATACTAAATGTGTATGTGGGAAGTGAATTTTGAATTTTATCCCAAGAAATTTATTCGCAATAATTGAATTTATTTTTTTTTTACTTTTCTACACATAAAAAGTATCAACGTATTTTGCGACTGACTTCAGGCTTTTATTGTAAATTATACACGAATCTGATTCATGCTGGCATATTTTGTTCATATTAGCTGGAATTTGGCATAGCGCGTATCTCTTGTTCATCAATTGTTGCAAACCGGGTTATTGCGACGACAGGTGCGAATGCCATCCTTAATGGAGGCGTGTATTCCGCAGGAGTTCTTCTATGTTACTTTATGTTAATTTACGCCTCGAGCGGATCCAGTCCCTGTCCCGGCCTTGGCCGACAGATTCAATGTCAAGCATAATATTCCTATCATCAGTCTTGGCTGCTGGACAGTAAGTGCATCTTTTGCGCAAACTGCGAGAAATATCCTTTATTTATTTTCTTTTTCAATATATCAATTTTTATTTCGTGAATACGAAAGCAATGGCTGCTTAACGCTAAGTGTTATACGTGACGTATGTGGATATAGATTTTTTGACTATATGCCACGTGGTTACTAATCGTAGAAACGCATTTAGATGCATATCTATTAGCAGTAGATTGAAAATTTGCTTGAGAAAATTTTTGGGTAATTAAAACGAGCACGTGGGACGGTGCCATGTCAAATGTCATTTTTGAAATTTTCATTTGGAACTGACACGAATGATTTCCTCGGGGAGCGTAATTTCTGTGACATTTTCGAGTGGATGTCGTGCTGTTTCGATAGGTACGTAGTTACTGGGCTAATAAATCCATTTGTAATGTATAAACGTAGAGCGAGATTAATTGAATGTCCGAGGATGAGTAATTTGGTGGCATTTGTTTTAAAATAATTATCCTCGTGTAATTATTCCACTTCTATATAAGACTTTAGTAGGCTGATTATTATGGCTCTGAAAGTCGCGAACGTAATTTGACTTTGGGTGCAGTGGGACTTATTTATTATACCTTCAGGAACAATTTGAAGCCTGGTTACACCTGGTGAAGGTGAGAAATTAAAGTAAGAAAGAGGAGCGGAGGATTCTACAGGGTGGAGAAATATTAAGAAAGTGCCAATTGAAAGTGACTTTTAAGTGTGCAGTTTGATTTATAATTTTGTAATATTAATATAATATTGTAAATATCAAATTAATGAGACTTTTTTATTTTAAATAAATTAATACTGCTCGACATATTTTCAAATTATCTATTTACTGTATAATAAACAGTATCAAACGTCTGTTACAAAAATTTCTCCAATATATCCAGGTTTATAAAGGCGTTTGTAGTTACATACATTGAGTATACGTATGTATTTCATTCCGTGAATTGCATTTAATTTCCATGCACAATAAACGATTCAACAGTCACTTTGCCCTACACGTCATCGAGACACTTGGTAAATATTTCGTTTTACATGAAAAAATGAATTTGCACATATCAGGAATTTTTAAATTCCCTTCGTGCACAAAACTCGTATTTCACATTGGCAATTTTATTATTGAATTTCACATCAGCATCGCGATGCCTCCGACGCATTACGCTTTCGAATAATTAAAATCTCCATTCATCACTCTCGTCTAATTGTTTAGTCAGATAAATTCCACAGACATTAAGCCGACCGGTCGATGCACAATACTCCGAGCGTGAATGAGATATTTGACTCTGACACGAAACCATAACGAATCGTTGCAATTCAGCGCATGCGCGAACCCCTAAAAAACGTCAAGGTATTATTAATAACCAAATTCGTTGGGATTTGGCAACCTTACAAGTCCGAATAAGATCGCTGGTAAAAGCTAGTGGATGAACCGGACGAGGAATGTGATCTTCCCAGCCAGGGGTCCCACCTACCGGTGACTTCTTGTACCAGTTTAGAATTTCTGATTTCACTCGAATCCCATTATTTTTTTTTTCTACACTTCCTAACACTCCGATCAAGCAAGCTTTCTGCAGATTCAAAAATCCAAAATTTTAATTACCATATTTTTACAATAGACCTATATCGATCGCTCTTTGGTCTTATCCTTACAGTCAGATTACTGTCTTAAGTAATTGAACAATTTTTCATATGCATATTAAAATGCTTATCACGCGACACTGGTAGAATATTTTTAACCTCAATATCTAGATATAGTATCGTGAAAATGAAGTTCGTCGAGCACTGGGATAGTCTTTCTAAATATTTATACAAGTCTCCGAAACACGAAGGCCCTTAACTGTATGATAACGAGCTGACATATCCCTACGGGTGTGTTTCACCACGTGTCTTCTTCTCGGTTACGCAATGAGTTTGTCGACGGGTATAATCGACTGTCTTCCTATATCTCTTTCGGGACTGCCCGTTCGACCTTTGGACAATAAATTCGTTTAGAGAAAAGAACAAGCGGCCATATAGCAAGGTATAGGTATACTTTTCACACAGCGCATAACACGCAATCGCTGTGTGTTACTCGAGTGAATTAATTTATATCAAAGAGGTATAATATTTTAGTACTTTACGCATTGACGATACTGTGATCCTAAATATATATAGATATATCTAAAAAAGTACTTAAATCCTCGTAGGCCGGTCTAGCGCAGACCAGACCTCCTGGCTGAATTATTTTGCCGATACTTATAAAGCACGTAACTGTACGTGCCATCTTATCGTTCGTTCAAGCTCCTATCACGGGGCATGCAAATCCTGTGGCGCTGACCTCCCTGTAACCAATTTAAATTGAATTTCAATAAAGATAAAATTTATTATAAACTGCATCAGAACAACTCATGACCCCTGTAACTTTATGAGCCATTGAGCAGTGCCTGCCACCATAAGCATAATACGCTGATTCTACAATCGCCAATGTCTGACATTACACCGGTCTCGGGTCTGCGGATTTTACTAAGCTCTCTAAATATACATATATGTATATATATATATACTTAGCATAGAACATTACTCCGCATCCTACACTCTCGTAACTTCGCGTAACACTTAGGCTTTTTCTTACAATAAAAATTTGATTGCCATACTGCCACGTGTAGCCAACGCACAGAGCTGGTACGAATATTGCAGAATCTATTGAAAGACATTTATCATCTGTCATAGATCCTGTAGTCTTGTTAATATATTAATTTATACGGTAACATTGGTTTGTAATTATTAATCATTCGATTGGACGAATATTGACTTTTATTGTTTTTATGGAATTCAGCTGCAGCGCAGTGAATATATGTGTATGCATATATGTCTCTTGATAAATGTCATTAACTTATTATCATATCTGGAATAGTGGGCATATGCATTTCTTATATCTATATGTATATGCAGCTTCCTCTTACGCTCCTAAGAAACGCTTGTACAGATAACCAGTGCGTTAACCGCTACTATGCGGCTGCTGATGTCGGTGCAGCATCATCAACGCGTCTGTTTTGATAGCCGTCGGTTGCACAGTGTAACAGGAGAGAAGTGCATAGGCTGTTACGGGTAGAGGCGATCGAGATGAGACGAGACAGATCGACGACCCCGGGACTGACTGCATGAGTGCACTATGTTGGTAGCTCTTGGTGACAAGATCTTGAGGGTACTCGATGCTCTTGGTATACTCACGCATGTCTCTTTATTGTGTATATATATATATATATATATATTGATATGCATGCGTTGATCTTCCCGGAAGCAGTTAGACTTTCCAAGATAACGAAGTGTCTGTATATACAGAGATGCCGTGGATATTGATATGCATGCGTTGATCTTCCCGGAAGGGTACTCGATGCTCTTGGTATACTCACGCATGTCTCTTTATTGTGTATATATATATATATATATATATTGATATGCATGCGTTGATCTTCCCGGAAGCAGTTAGACTTTCCAAGATAACGAAGTGTCTGTATATACAGAGATGCCGTGGATACGATCTAGTATAATATATGAAATTATATATGTTTCTATATGCATATATATTTAACAGTAACTGCATATCTGCCGATTGTTGCATTATCCGGTGCAGCTAGTAGGTAATCTCCTTTACCGAGATGGCAGGAGTCGCTGATGCATCGGTCGCCGATGGTAACTCTCACTTTCGAACGATGCACCAGTTTCCATGTAATTCCCATTGGCGTATCGGCGCAAGACGTCGCCTTAGGGAGAGAGCATCGATAATGCATCGCGTACGTCTTCCAGCCGATGCACTAATAGGCGACTAATACCCACCTTGGTACCTGCCGACGCCACCGACGCCGTCTCTCAGCTAAAACCTCATGTTAATTAAAGGAAAGTGTTGCGTAGTCACGCGCATGCGTAATTCAATCGACCTCAGGATTATCACGGCTCGTCCTCCTATACACACACTGTACCGTATCCTAAGCTGACCCGACTGTGGGCTAGACCAGCTATCTGCATAGCGAGGTAGCACCTGTTGGTATCATTCGTTATCCTCGTCGAACCATTAGCTAACGCATACTCTGACGTTTATACTTTTACATTACTTAATCTTGTGGAAATCGCAAGGATAGTCTGTAAGATACAGTTGGGGTACGTAACGTGGATATTAACACGGGAGTAGGTATTTCTTTTAGCCATACTGGATATATTGATTATATTTATTAAGAAATAAATTTTTTATCTCTTATCATTTTTGCTCGTACGTTCGCGGGGAGATTATTATCATAACGCGTGCATTTAACAGCGATCGCTACGATCGGGTTTGCTCTCAGCGACGCACGGAAACGTTCATCGACGTTTATCGAACGATTCCCGTTCCCGCAGTGACGTAACGAGATCCGCCGGTAACCTGCCCCGACGGAACTGCGATTTAACGATTCGATGGGTTAATTTATCGGGGCGCCTTCAATTACGCCGACTTATGTCTATTATTATATGGGGGAAAAAAGTGATCGGCGTCTCGAGTAACGAGCGTCGCGCCGCGCCTCTATAGGTGGACAAATCGATTGACGGGATCTGCAGTAGCCTATTGAGTCGCGCTTATTCCGCTCGTATGTGCGCTTATGTTTATTATAGTATGCAGTATATATATATTTACCTGCATGAATTAATACATTAGGTTAACCAGTGTGCGGACGTGTCGTCGAGGTTATCGTATATTTAGCGTTTCTAGTTTTTCCTTATTCACCGTTTACCTTCTTTCTGCATACTGCATACCGCGTAAGCGTTTGCACGGGAAAATGGCCTAAGGCTCTTTGAGATTTCGCGAGACGATTATTACGATAATGTATCATGCATCGACACTGAATTCAATATTCTGGATTACCGAGTAAACTCTTGTTTTTTCTTTACTCGTTACATGTGTAAATGTATACCCTATTATTACAGAGAATAAAAATTATTTATTATACTGTGGATCTGGAATTGATCATTTCGTACTATAGATAGGAGTATAGCCAGTGAAACTATCCCACACTGGAGAGTACACTTTGAAAATTCCTAAGCTCAGTTCTATCCTATGACATATCGGAAGATGCGTAAAGGACGTAAGACACATTCGTCGGTATCATATTTGTATTGTCAGACAAACAGTGGGCACGGTAGACAAGGAAACTACGCGAGGGAAGACTTTGTGGTGGTACAGGGTGCGTCAACGATGCCCTAGAGTAAGGACCGTTGTCAAGCACCGATCGGCCTGTATCCCAGGACACCGTTGATCCTCCCTGTACATATTGTAATTGATAAATTGGTCGCCGGAGGGCAGCGCTTGGTAATCGTTAATTGGGCG
>NW_014332886.1:1686458-1739739 GCF_000341935.2 Cephus cinctus
GGGGGGGGGGGGGGGGGGCAGTGGCACTGACCAAAAGAAAATTTTGGTTTTGACTTCAGTCTTTCGAGGATCGACTTCGCTACGCTGCGCTACTCCACGTGGCGTATAGCTGCATTTGCTAACTTCTAATCACCCACTGCTGAAAACACTTCCTTATCCGTTATACGGATCGAGGCTATTTGTTTTTTGTTTTTTCGTAACGATCCTCATCATTATCCTTTACTTAAAGCTTTTTGCCTCGGGCCTTCCGCCCATTTCACGCTATCTCCATGTATACCCTTTACCAACATTTCCGAAAAAGAGCAATCCAATGGACCTAGCTCTACGTAAACAGCTGCGCATCAATCATTCTTTATCGTGGGCGAAGTTAATTGAATCGTAATAAGTAAATAATTAGTCCTTATTAGCATGAACGTATCGCGAGTGTTAAAGAACGGACTGCCCCAGTGGATACACGGAATAATGAAAAATCGACAAGACGAGATTCCTGTGGTGAGTGAGCTTGTCTTTTATATTTTTTTTTTTTTTTCTAAAGGCTGTTGACTTTTGTGCCATTGCATAACGACTGTCTTAAGTGACACCGAAAGCATGGCACAGATCTTAGCTGTACCTGGGCCAGATTTCGCCCATGTATTTTCTAAGTGTGCCTTTGTACGGGATCCTATTGGCTATTCCATCTATACTTCTTTCGAGTGTTAAACTGCGGATCTGGTATAGTAAATAATTTTGACTCCCGATAGGGAGAACATGCTTGTTGGACAGCATAGATCTTATTGACAGACTAAAATTCGTATTACCGGCAGTGTATAAAACTCAACTGCGACATTATAACTGAATTATTGATTAATGTGCTTTTCAATGAGTTCACGAGATAAAGAGTTACTTCGGATTATTAGAGCCGTGTTAAAGCGTTAAATGCAAATGTACGAGTAACATTATTGATAGCCACTCGATTATACTGGTCGCTTTAATTTTCTTCATTTCGTTAGAGCTAATTGGTAGAGCGTGGACATCCACGTGTGGGCGAAGTCAATTGAACTCGTGTCCGGGCTGTGCTATATCGGTACATTGAGAACGTTCAGTGACCAATTTGATTCTAATGAGAGAATGTGGGTTCGCGTCGGTTCGAAAGAACTCGGGTGAAAGCAGAAACGTGTTTCGAGCAACCAGAAATTGAATAGGCAGCCTTGTCAGGGCTGGAAGCGACGTTACAATGGTAGCGTATGTATAATATAGATATATAGTAAAAGAGTCATACCTTGCCAGCCGCAATGTATTACGTTTCATAACGCGTCGTCGTATAAAGTTTCCTGACAATTCGTTATTATCTTGTTATCGAGATGGACCGAACGATTGGGAATGAATTCCGTGAGGCGAGCGTCGTAAAAATTTTAATGATCATCGACGGGGTGGTCCGGACGCGATATTCTTTTTCTCCCATAAAAATTTTGACGAATCGACTAAAACTTTTTCATCCCGTCGGCCAACTCGTGAAACGTCTCAGACGACATCTGGCTTGAATAAGTTGACGTGGAGTTTTGCACGCTGCGGAAGCCCAGCGGACACGCCGCGTGCGCGCGTCGTCCCTTTCGTAGAAAATGTTAATTTTAATGGGATTTCCTTGTAGAGGAAGGATAATGCGAGCGTCTGTAGAATTCGCATGCTGACTCGCAAACGAATGCACGCGTGTAACGGCAGATGAGGAGGGCAACGTAATCCTTTCCAGTTTTTCCTTAGTTTGCGTTACGGTATGCGCTTCGTGTAGACGCCTTGTTTTGCCGTTTTATAATGTCCTTAGTTCTTCGTTAGAACCCTCGTTACAATGCTGTTTAGGGTCTGGTGGGTTTGTTGCTTAGCTATAAAGGGACGAATAAAGCGTGTTTACCTATTGTTTTTTCTTCAGCCATTTTTTACTTGAAAACCAAGAAAAGACAATAGGCCTTCCATTACTATACCTATGTGATTTTTTTTCACCCGGTTTTATCCCACTTACCTACGATTACTTTACGTACTACTCCCTATCGTCATTCCGTACGTACCTACGTTCGCCTATAGATCTTACCGTACCATAAATCCACGTACTGTTCGCGAACGGAATCGTTCCCGGACTCCCGTCACGTTCGCGCGCACGCATCAAAGTTCGAGTGTGTATCGGCGTTTTCGCGTGGTTAAATAAATTACAGCGTCCACGCGCACCGACGACTAATTCAACGTCACCGGGCGTCCCCAGAGATAGGTACTAAAAGGTGCTAATATTTACACAAGTTTCCGAGAAAACACTTATCGACCCACGTAGTCGCGAACACTTGCCTCCACGGTAAAGCAATGAGTTGCCAATCATGATACGAGTGTTTGCACGGCTTCTACATCCGGTCGTGAGTTTTCTGTGTTTCTCGGCGCGATCTTGTAGTTACACGTGCTCGTGCCGTGCCTGGTATCTTTTGTCGATGGGGCTATCCGAGCTGTTGGAATCATTGGCTAGGACACTGATGCGCGTGGTACATGTGTAAAATCGGGTATAGCGCTCCTACGGAATTTCTACGTTGGGTTTAGTATCAAAGTGGTAGTCATTTGTAATTTTCGTATTTGGTGTATTTTAACTTTTAATGACTTTCTGTTGCACGCTGTTGTGTATCTTGGCTGTATTGAGAATTTTTGAGGAATTAAACTTGCTTCCTTTTGTAT
Source organism: Cephus cinctus (assembly GCF_000341935.2). Classification (NCBI taxonomy): domain Eukaryota; kingdom Metazoa; phylum Arthropoda; class Insecta; order Hymenoptera; family Cephidae; genus Cephus; species Cephus cinctus. Next base: position 1,689,144 of record NW_014332886.1, read on the forward strand.
CGCGAATGGCCAACGATAGAACGGCTCGCGAGTATTATGTGCGCTAGGGGATATGCATGCTCTGTCGGACTCAGATATAGGTAGGCGTGCCGCCGGATATGGTACGCCGGAAGTGGGGGACTCCAGCCACCGACACGCTCCATGCTTCTCGGTTCTCTTGACTCGACAATCTGCAATTCTCGGTGCGGTTCGCCCTGGTTATGCTATAGCAGTGGTACCAGCCTTGCGTTTCGACTATGAGGATCATGGCTGGACTGGGCTTCGTGATTTAGAATAAGGAATGTTCAAAGGGTCTTCAATCTCGTGAAGAATTTATATGGGACTTTCGTGGGACTGTAGTTTTGTTACAGGGAATAAGTCGAAGGGGACAATTGTATGAAATTTTTGAGAAACATACATACGATGACGGGCATAAGAAATTGTGGGATTCACGTAGAATTTGGGGGGTGGACGAAAATTATCAGGACCTTTACGTAACGCTTACGTGGATATGGATTTTTCGAAAATAATTTTTATGTCGCTTAGCGGTTTTATTATTTTTCTGTATTTTTTTTTTTTTTTTTTTTTTTTTTTTTTTTTTTTTTTTTTATTACTTCGATCCTATGGCACGAACCTAGGGCATTCTCAATGCTGCCTCATGCGTGAATGCGTGCACGCACTAAGGCCTTCGGCTCTCTCGTAATACGTATAGTGTCTTGTGTATATTTTCACTTGATTTAGGTAGAAGCTGCCGCCTTGGAAAGTATTAAATGGAATCGTAATTCTTGGTTGGCAGGTCTCCTGGTTGTATGGCGGTACACGCGTATCGCTGACACACGGAATTATAAAAGACAGCCGAGCCGATATCGTACGTTATTGTAAAAGTGTATATTAAACGGACTTATTGTTAGTCGAACGGTGAAGTCGTGTCAGCTCGATTCGGACTTTTAACAGATGTTAAATGTTCAACGTTATTTCGATGTCGTTAAGTCGCGTACGGCAGTACCTTTTTCAATGCACATTTTCACGATAGTGCCGCGCGCGTTTACGTGCTTTCGGTGACGCTAGTAAGTCGGCTATACACACGATTGTAGCTCGTGTAACAAACTGCGCAGTTAAGCGACAGACACGCCCTTCTCCTGTGTCGCACGATATGTCGCGTGGTTCACTACGCACCGGGTGTCGCAATTTTTCCACGAGGCCAATAAAGAACCCTTCAATTTCAGTTTTCGCTCGCTATACATAACCAATAAAATTTTTCTTCAAAATAACAATCGACAAAATAACAAAGTTCGTCAGTATTATGAAAAACTGAACAACGCGAACTTTATGATCATTTCATACTTAAATTTTCATATGACAATTTATCATACAAGTAATTAGCTTTTTGATGCCGTATAGTTAATGAAGTTATGTATCGTACTTGTTTTTCTAACGATCGTTACAACTGCAAATCCATTCATTTTCCAACTGGCACTCCATATAGGTATATTCGCCGCGTTGGATATATCCAATATATTTTTATGCAATATTTCTCGAGCAATATCATTTTTATGAAGCTTACCTTTATATGGATACGTGCTCTAAGTATTTCCAGCTCGAATTGCACGTTCGGTATTATACAACTTGTTTAGTTCTACTTACTCACTGTTAAGCTACTTCTTTCGGTCTTAAGCCGAGTCTGACGGTCATGCGCTTGGATGGTAGCAACGTACGTGCATACTCGTACGTATTGTATACGTAAAGTTAGATACGTGCATTACGTAGCCTTCACCTCCTTTCTTCTCGCGCTTCCGTTGTTTTAACGAACGATTCAATGAGCTGCGAGGAAAACTTAATGGAGTGCATCATCGTATTACGTAACAATCCAAGTACTGTCGCAGTACGTTTTCAATGTATGAACAAACGTAGCGTCCGAGTTTGCTCGAGTCGATAAAAAATATGTTCGTGGGACATTGAAGCGTTTGTACGGTGTTGATATTAGTTACCGAAGACGCCGCGGGGCGGCGCTGTCGACCGCGTAGGGAAAATGCGATATCCCCAGTCAATTTCGGTCGCCCGATACCCCCGGCCGTCGCGGCCGATTACAGCCTTCGTAATTACGGTAATTACGGATCGTAGAGTTATGGACTGTCGGAATAAATACAAGCCGGCGCCATTAACGACCCGCTGCGGTTCTTCTATACCGAAGCGATGGAACCGCGGTAGCCGCGACTGGTGCGCTCCTACGGTGTACGGCGATAAACTAACCTAACTATTGCTCGCCGCGTTCTTAGCTATACTTGGCATTCGTTTTGCTCTGCGATTCCTATATCGGATTCGTCCAGCTCAAGGACGAGTTACTTGGTGACATTCAGACGATCCTCAGGAATTCCATTTGGTTATGGTGACTTCTTATTTTGTTCTTTTAATGATATCGGTGAGTCTTTTTTCTTTTTTCTTTTCACTTGTCTCTTATATTATTCCGACGGACTTGTGCTTCATGTCATTTATACTTTTCACTAGACTCGTTTCTCTATACCCATGTATATAGGCGCTTGGCTCTCATTCTTTCTCCGCACGATCAACTCCCGGGACTTTTCTTTAGTTCTATCTGACAGTGCGGATAATTTGAAACAATTTGTCGAGGCGGGTTTTCATAGCGATATTTATCAAAGGGGATACTCTACGATGGTTGCGGACTCGCAATTTTCTCTACTCGGAATCGAGTCTGCGAGGAAGGTGGTTGAGAGGGGGATCAGCTGTCAGAGGCGCAAGGAGGATGGGTGGGTGCATGGGCGAGCGAGCGCGACAGCAGCAGAGGAGGTATACGGGGATAGTGAAAAAAGAAAGGAAGAGAGATATAAAGAGCAAACGTATTGGATGTCCTGCGAAAGCAAGTTGAAGGTGAATGGCGGGCGTGGCTTTGCTCGAGGTGGAATGGAGTGAGTGCATCCTGCTACAGCGACGCCTTGATCACCGTCTTCCTCTCCTACTGGCAGCTCTCGGTCGTTTTTCCTTCGCGCTATTTCATCATTCTTCTTCCGCACTTCAAAGCGCTCCTGAAACTCGTCTCGCGCATCCTTGCCGCATTGTCGCCCGTAGTCGCACAGACGTTTCTTTCACTAAGGGATACACGAGGATTCGCATCGAGTCTAGCGGGAACAAATGCGTCCGTGCTGGTTCAAACGAAAGATCTGCTTCCGGTTACGATTCGACTGGCTCTCCCGGGAAGCTTGCGCTTCACGTTTCTACAAGCAATGGACCTTTGGTCACGATCCACAATTTTTCTTGAATTCCAACGACTGTGACAGTTCAGCATTTCTGGTGGCGATATCTCTTTATTCGTATGCTTGGTAGTCATGTCCGACTTTGGATACCACTAACTGTAGTCAATTGGATATGCCCCTGGATTAAGGAGGTCCTGTCGAAACTACCTACTTGAATTTTCACGTCCGAAACTTTTACAGGTTGTAAATTAAAGAAATCTGAATTGAATCGCAAATTTTGATAGGTCGGTCACCGTCGAAAATGTTAAGAAAAGTAATATTAAGAATGAAACCTTATATATGGATTCGAAGGTCACAGAGATTGAATTTCGACTTTGGATGAGAAAGTAACACATTTAAAGTGAACTTTGAAGCAAAAAATGATATACTACGGATTCGTGAATTTTTCAGGATTCGATGAATACTGTAAAAAAGTAAACTTGCCGGATGTTTCAAAGAGTAATTGCAAATCAAATTGCCGGATCTCCATCGATTCACCGGGAGAGACCCAATAAACAAATAAATAAAAGTCAAATGGGAGTATGATTTTTAAAATATATTTGTACGAATGAGCTAATTTTACAAAGGTAAACACTTCCAAACAAATTTCTATACTTAATCTGAATAATTTTGTAAGAAGGTCCGGTATCGAATTGATTCGATAATTGATCAGTTGACCAGCATGCATCGACAGGACCTCCTTAATTGGTTGCAGCTTGATTTGAAGAAATTGCTATGACGTCCTCATCTTTGGACGTGACCTTGTTTCATTGTCCCTTATGGACGTCAGTCACACATGCGTGCTGCACGATGCAAAAGACAGCCGTTGTTCCACGTAGAATACGGCGTTGCCTTGATCGAAAGTTTTCTACTTTTATATCGCTCTCTTTTTCTTCCTCGCTTTTAGTCGGGTCCTTTCTTTTTGCTGTTATTTCTCCCGTTAACCCACCGGCTACTCCGGCTAATCGTCTTTTCGTGAAGTAGCCCCGCTGCGCTCGGTAAACACAAGATTTTACCTGCGTTGACTGTGGACCGTGAACGTCTCATTGCCTCCAGGCACGACACCTCCTCTCATTTTTCTCTTGAATCCTTTTTATCTTATTTTCTCTTTTCTGTGCGCGTGCTTCTTTGAATCCCTACCACTCTCGCTATCACTACAGCTATTTCTCTCTATATATAGGTATAGTGTATACTGTACTGTCTCACGTACTTCTTATCTACCTCTCTCTCTCTCTCTCTCTCTCTCTCTCTCTCTCTCTCTCTCTCTCTCGTCTATCTCGAAACATTTTATCTTACCTTCCATCATCTCCTACGGACTCGTCCTCTAACTACGTCATTCCCAGCATCACGGAGAAACATTATCCCCGCAGCAGTATCGATTAATTTCATTAGCGACAGTAAAATTGAAACCTGTCCCAGAAAAGAATTTGTCCCGAGGTGGGCGTGTGTCTATTTCAATATTTAAATGAGAAGCATACCCGAGCGTGTCCCGGCAATACGGAAGTCCTTCGTGCTATTGTAGGTTCATGTAGAAAAACGATGTGATCTGGGTAATAATTCAATAAACCTGATTATGGTTGCGATGGAAGGTGGTCGTGCGATTTAGAAACGAATGGTGATAGAAAATGAAAAAAAAAAACAAAAAAACAAAGAGATCAGAACATGGTACATAGAGCATGCACGTTACAGGAGGCATAATAAAGGTTTAATAATAGTAGGAACGAGATGAGATAAAAAATTGAAATACAGTCAGTACCTCAGAGGGGGACCGATACGGCAAATCGTACAGCCGATGTCTCGTCCAGATGAAAATAAGAGAGGATGCGCAGCGAGCAGACTGTTTGCTCATTAGACCGGATAATTGCAGCCGGGGCCCGGACTAACCTCATCTCACCTTGCCTATCCCGGCGCATCTCACCGTCTTCTGCCTTTAACCTCCCTTCACCATCGCCATCATTATTCGACCTCGTAACACCTCCTTCCCTCGCGGCCGCACCGTCTGAACGCTTCTAGACTCGGCCGAGGCGCAGGTCTCGTAGCAAGTGTAACCCAACACACCGAGAGGACAATAGCATCACCAGGCAGACGCCAGGACGAATCCTCTCGCTTCGTTTATCGTTACCATATTCACGTAGCGGATACGCGGCTAGGTTAGGTTTGCGCGGGAGGGAGAGAAGGACGAAGAGAGCCGAGACCGGCCGTGCAGCCGAGAGGCAAAATCTGGACAATCTGGTTTCGCGCGTCTCGCCAAAGTGCATTCTGGGTCGACGCACGGGGAGGAGTGCGGACGGGAAGTTTTATTTTTTTCCAACGGATCATATCCTACAATCGTACGGGTCGAGCTTTTTCAGTGATCGCAGGTAAGAATTTTGGGAGAAATTTTCTTTTCACCCGTTCGAAGCTTTACTGATGTTTTAATAGGGGATTTCTTATTGAAATTTTGCAAATTATAATAGTCGAATCTATTAGAAAATCATATCACTTGCAATTTATAATGAGTGAAGGTTACGGAATGGAAATTTCACTGATCTTAACTATGACTATCATAACTATCAGTAAACATAATAAAATCACAACAAACAGACTAATACATATACGCTTACATTCTAATAAATCATCGCTTTTTTACATTATCTTCATCATAACGACCGTACTCACGTAATTCATTACGATTCGTCAAATTTTCTTATTGATTGATAAGAATTCTTGAGTCCGCCGTTCAGTCCGTCGGAGCTCGCCCAGGATTCAGTCCTTTATTGGTAGTACTTCAAGTGATGACCATGCATGTCGTTTGATTTATTCAGTATTAGCCGTTAATAATATTTCCAATTTCAATAATTATTGATTGAATGCGGGACTGAATATAAAATCAGCAATTGCCTCTGCAAGTGGACTGTCTATATGTACGAAAAAATAAAAAAGAAACAACCAATAAACTATCTATTTGAATACAAAATTACTATTTGAAGAAACGCGTTAGATTACCTGTCGTGCTCCAAACGTGACACGTGCTTCTTCCTCAGTAGCTCGAGGCAAAGGGAAGAGTTACACGGTCGGAGACTTGATTTTCACGAGTAAATAGGAGGGGATTAAGAAATCGATTATTCTGACCTACTGCGGTCACTTCACCAACTATTATAGATCCCGGTCGGTAATCCGTTAGAAAATTGACTTTATCGGATCTAACGCTGCAATAGTGTTATCAGTGTTAATGCGTTTTTCATGGCGCAACCTTATGGACTCTGTGTACGTTTACTTGGCGCCGAATGGCCTAAGCTGTAACTAATGCAACGTATAGGTGAAAAGTTAATTAATTCGAATAAGTTTCCGGCAATATATGGCGCTGCCTCGGGCCTGTTGTCGGGACATAATGTTGCGCGTCGTAAAGCGAACGCAGTTGCGCTCGGTCCTCATGGGTGCATAGACGGGAAACGCTGTATAGATATATGCCTTATGTATTATGGGACTTTCAATCAGGATTCGCAGCGCGGGTTCGCAATGTCCCAAATATCGGGCTCAAGTGGAGTTACATACATATACATATAGCTTGCTATTGAAAGTAACGGCGCGTACTTGCTGCATTTCTATGTCGAAAGGGAACTTAAACGTTAATGGTCATGCGTTATCCGGTTACTGTATGCCCGTGGTAGGCATATTATGATGTACGCCGATAAATGAGTTTCTTTGGGATGAAAGGAAAGGAGAAAGAAAAATTCTCATATGAGAATATCATGCGTTGACTGTTGTTTATGAGGGAGTAAATACCATCTGACTATATATCTCGGAATTTTATATTTATTTATTATCCACGCGCAGGTACGCGTGCACCGGGTTGACTCATTTCAATTTCCACTGATTCAACCGGCGCTCGAAAGACCATTCGAAGCAAATTGAAAGCACGTAAACTATCATTTTAAATGGACTTGATCGATCAGAACGAGCGCTTACGAGTTTCAATTTGTTTTCAATGTCCTTCCGAATGCTCGTTCGTCGGCGCGGATTGGAGCGTTCCCATGATGCCGCCGCCCCTGACGCTTCGGCGTAAGCGATGCTTTTTTCCTCGGACACTTATGGGAGGATTCTGATATTAATTTAGCATTGTGGTCAGTCGGGGCTTCTGGAATTGTGCCTAGTAATTCTGTGTTTTGTGGTTGGCAATACTTATGATTTTCCTACTTGGCTATGATTGTTTACTTGACTTTTTTTTTTTACTATGGCATAAAATATATGTAGTTTCTATGCTATTAGGTGTCATTGAACGTGACGGTTAAAATTAATTATTTAATTTTTTATAATTACCGATGCCAACCTTCTCCGACCACTTACACACAATTTTACCAAGGACTTTGGATGTATCACGCGTTAGACTAAAATTTAGGTTTTCCGATTTCATATATTTTATTGCATCAATTTGAGGTAATCACGGCTCGTACATTTCCACTGTGAAACGGAGCTCGCAACACTCGACGACCTTTTCTTTTGTACGGTATTTTACGAAATGGCCATTTCGTCGAGTATTACGAGCCTGTATATCATAAAGTATCAAGAACCTAACCGTCCTTCAAAGTATTTTTATGGTACACTTCAGCAAAATTGATTCTTCACTGCGTGCCATATTTTATCTCGGATGCAACACCCCTTGATATTGCAAACCTGTTGCACCAGAGTGCAGCGGCTCGTTGCGCTTGCGAGATGCACTTACGCGGAATAGCACTATGGCATTTCCGGCGAATCACGAAGCTTCGGAGAATCGAATCTATTGTCTTATCAATTCTCTAAAAACGCGCAGCAAATAATTCTGTAACCTTCAATTCGATATCCATCAGGATCAGAACCATCGCGGGATCGATCGGACGAGACCGTATCGATCCCACGAGCATCGACCCATCGAATAATGAAAATTCAAAAGCGTTAAATATAGTTATCATGAGAATCAAAATTAGTTATCATTAGCTCTCAGTTTGCGCTACACTCGTGCCAAACAAATATTTGATCATCTGGCAGTGAAAAGAATTTCGATAAACTCGAATAAACTCGGTTGTCATTTGTATATCCACCGATACAATATATGTATAGACGTAAAATAACGATCTCAGAAGAAACTTTTGATTCGGTCTGTCCGATCTATAGCTTAACGTATATCTATAGCCAGGATCGAACTTTACTAGATCGTATCCAATCGGATAATCGAGATCTTGGAATGTCTTTCGACGTTCCTATAGACGCGTGATGTCCACCAGTCGCAAGCGTTTGTGCGTGTCGCGCATTGGATATCTGTCCGAAGGAAACTGACTGGCTGACTGCCTGGACTTCCGATAGTTAGTTCAGGGCGCGGCAATCATTGGCGACTCTGTAATATCGGCCCTACCCACGGGCCAGCGGCTCCCGGCAGGAGATGCCGGAACTTTTAAATCGAGAGACCAGACATTTATGGCTCTTCCGCGGAGGTGTAGCACGAGAGGATGAGAAAGTCCATTAGCTCGCACTTATTATTGGGCGTCATCGATTTGAGTACGTTTACGCAGTTACTTTACACATACGATACGATAATATGTGACAATATGAAATAGTACTTGACTCATGTAACCCGATTGAGGAGGGTGCGGGAAGTTAGCTCCTCATAATTCGAAAACTTCGGTTCTACTTGTTGTTCCGGCTTGTTCTAAGTTTGTTCTATAATGTTCCAGAAAAACAAGTTTCTCATTTGAAATATGTAGCGGTGACGCGAAAAAGACTACTTTTTTACTGGAACCCCCGACTTATGGAAAATCAAACTTTTTTTGTTGTTCCAGATTGCTACAACTTGTTCTAGGTTGTTCTAGGTTTCCATAGATTTTCATAGGTTTTCATAGGTTTTCCTAGGTTACTCCAGATTGTTCCAGATTTTTCATGTTTTTCGAATTTGTTCCAGGTTGTTCTCGGTCTATCGATGATTTTTCTAGATTTGTATAACGATCGGGTAGTCGCAAGTCGGATAAAAGTAGAAAGAAACGATTTTATTTGCATAAAAGTTTTTTCGATCCCATTCGAGTATTCTTTACTTAGCGGTATTAATATTTTGGAACAATATATAGAACAACTAGAACAACCTTGAACAACAAAAAAAATGTTTGATTTTTCATAAGTGGGTGGTTCCGGTAAAAAAGTATTTTTTTCGCCTCACCGCTACAAATTTCATTTGGGAAATTTGTTTCTCCGGGACATTGTAGAACAAACTTCGAACAACTCAGAACAAACAACGGAACCGAAATTTTCGAATTATGGGGGGGCTAACTTCCCGGACCCGATTGAGGATCAGTTTAAAGTTTTACCGATCATACGATCGACAACCTTAACGTAAATAAAGGCCGCAAACGAAACGACGATATCGATGCTGGAGTTTTTTTTTTATCGATTATTCAACTGTGGGAATATTTATGATTTTTCATCACTTGTATCCTAGTTGCGAAATATTGATTTACGAGTTTTTTTAATTGTTGTTCATATATCCCTTCTACATAGATATTAGCGTGAATAACAGTCGTGCCTTTCGCACTGCCTTAGGCGGATTCTACGAGTGTAATTTTGTCCTGGGTTCTTCCTTTGATATTTAATGGAAACGTATCTGTCTGCCATGCGCGCATACGCAGGCTGTATAATTAAGATAGTTAGGTTATACAGTTGTAACGTTGACCCGAGTTTGTCCTTCACGTGATTACGAGTAAACGACGGTATTAAAGAAGAGATGAAGAAATGGGATAGAGAAGGACGAGCTTAAGACGCGGAAGGAAAGTAGGGAGGAAAGTCCGGAGTGGCCTCGTATAATGTTATCGAGAAAAAGTATATTTAGTTCTTAAGGTCTAACCGCAAAGTGCGCGCTGATTTTAACGAGCCGTATCGTTATTGGCGAACACGTGTTTTTTTGCGCGGGAAATACGATTGCGGATATGACGATATGCCAAAGTATTTAAATGCCCGTATAAGCATTACGGACATATATCATAGTGTAGCCACTCGGTAACGTGCAATAAATCGATATTTATAGCCTTCGCGATAGTCGATATAATTAATGTGATTGATCGCGCCGCCGATTGGTTTAATTGTTATCGTTCGCTTTGTATACGCTAGTCGCTATAGATATTTTAATACGCGCGAGATGCGTCTAGCGCTGCGCGCGTACGGTTGACATTTCGTCACGTGATAATAATATTAACGGGAACGCGCATGAAAGTACCTGCTGGAGAGTTAACGGTAATTTTTTTTCTCGATTTTGTCATTTTCAATTCCAACCACTCGAAAACCAGTCACACATATTTTTCGCCAATGAACGTTATACGCGTACGAACGTATCGATGTATCGTAGAAAAATTGAATTTAAATTTGTAAATTCATAACGTCAAAATACGTGTCTCCGTGCTATATCCGCGTGTTATAGATTTGAAAATTAAAAAAATTTTTTTTTACATTTTCATCGATACACCGCTATTTTGTATCTTATGCACGTGTTTCTCCGATATGTCCGATCATCGACGAAATTCAATGGAAAAACTTCTTTACTAGGAAATTGCATGATTCCGGTAGTGTCCAGTTCGTGGAAGACTTTCTGTGTCTTAACCCTCGGCCAAACGAGTTTTCTCTTGCCAAAATCCCTCACTGGTTCGTCCAGTTCTTAATATCAGCAACAGCGTCCGAGTACGTCGAAAGACGTCATCAGTTGTTTGGCGTTCCAATGCGGATAACTTGTAACGCTATGGGAATTAACGAGTGGCAATATATAATATATGCATTGACTGGACCGAGAAGAATTGCAGCAGGACATTAAGAGGCACTTGATAATATACCGATATACGTATGTACTATAGTAGTGCATGGCTAACAGTATACTACACTACTCTATTGTTATAGGTATAAAAAATTATATTGCGAAAAATAATACTAACATAGGTATCATTTCGTCATTCGTCTATATTAATTCGTCTCAGTTAGTCACGTAATAATTAGCGACGACTTTGATCGTTCGTGTGGATAATAATAAAATATTTTTCTCCCAAAGCACCGTCGACACTATACGGTAGACGGCAGCAGCATCTTTGTTACTTCGATATGCAGATCGCAAACGGTAGTCATTTTCATTATTTTTATAGCCTCATAAACTTGTCTCTCCCGTACGTGCATTGAGCTATGGTTCATCAATCGAAAGCTCCTTTCCATGTCCTTTTGTCCCCTCTCTATTATCCAAGAGGTCGCGACCCCTGTAATTCTACAGATTCGAAAGTCAATAATTAATACTCGTATAGACACGAATTTACACGGAATAATAGATCTTGCTTAATATAAATATATGATCGTCAATGGATCCTAATAAAATCAATTCCCTTTTGATGGTGGTAGCGATAGCGTGTAATATACGTCATTCCCATACCACTTAAGCCATTGGACCACACGAGTCCCACTTGCTTCCATATGCTTCAAAGTCCAAGCAATATATTTTACCTATGTTTTTATTACCATAATCAAGATAATTACTCGATCAAGAATTAATAGAATACCAGTCTTCGGATTCTGTACCTGTAACATTAGTGATTCACTGTCTCTACTGATGAGTTATATATATATTTTTTAAGAAGGGTAGCTCTCAAGACTTTTTGTCTTGAGCATTGGCAGTCGTGAGGACACTTGGTGTTTGTCAAGGTGGGTCCGATAGCATGTTGATAACGATAAGTAAGGTATACTGTCAGGACCATAAAGCGGCATTCACACCGAATTTTCAAACAAAATTTTTCATGATAGACATTCGGAGTTGCGATGGGCTAAGAAATGGTTCCGTTAGGTTAGATTGAATAAAAACTTCAATGTTCGGTATAGTATACATATACATATATATGTATATATATATATATATATATTCCCAAATGATGGTACAGTCTGTACGAATGTACGTGTTTACTAGTAACGTGAATACCGCCATATGTAGAAAAGAAGCACATATGAAGAAGACGACGCCCACGTGTGTCCGTCCTTGAGATGCTCGTCGCTTTAAAACATCTTTAAACCGGTAAATGGCGGGCGCAGGACTCGAGCTCTGAAAGTGTGTTTGGATTGTCAACAAGAGCCGGCACGCTTTCTAGTCACTGTACGTCGTGATGTCCATGCAGGAATATATGTCTACCTAATAATGCCAGATGGAGTTTGATGTTTTTCTACGTATGCATATATAACACGTGCTAACGGAATATGACGGATGAACACTAGGCGCCAGATGACTTTAACGACGCACTTGTATCTTTTGAGGATTCTAATTCAATTTAACCGTCGAGATCGTTCGGGTTACGTATAAAATGATTGTCGAGTTTCAATCTTCTATTGCTAACAGCGATACGGCGATTGGCACTCGTTTACAATAATGGACACTGCTAACGGTGTTGTCAATCATCAACTGTACAATTATGCCGTGTGCTAAACCTGCGTTTGGCCTGAGGTACGTAGTACGAGGAGAGGTGATTAAAAGTTTTACGAGGCTCGAAAAACCCACAGTGGCTACCTTTCCTTCCCTCGACAATTTGTAGATACCATTTTTATCGACCTTCGTCAATCGGTGCGGCGTAATCTGCGTCCGAGGGATTTCTGTATTTGGATATAGTAATGCTTTTTCCTTTAAATATATCGTCATTGGCGATTATTTTCTTTTCGTCGTCGACCATGTGTTCTCGGCGTTTGTATCGACGCGCACTAATCAGCCACTCGGTGTCTTACGGTACTGGCAATCTTCTGTGCATTTGCAAATAACGGAGGAACGCACGGTGCTTATGTCTTTTTATCCTGTGGCCTTTTTTTTGTTCTCGTAGACACGCAGCATACTTTTGACGCACGACGAAAGATTCGTATAGGTAAATCTTCGGGAATGGGGATGCCTTACTGATAGATACACGTACACGCTGCGTATATACAAATCCGTTGACTGGAGTTGTAGTAACAACACTTGAGAGCCAAGAAGCGAAGACTTTTGCAGCGTTAACTGTACTCTATAATGTTCTCGGGTTTCATTGAATTAACGACCGAGTACCGCATTTACGTAAGCGACAAAATCAGCCGAGGTGTCCATTTATTTACCTTTATCGTCGAATCGGACCGCTTCGGGTCCACTCCTTAAATTCGGACCAGCATTACTCGCGGACGTAGTCATACGGCCGAACGGCGATTCGCCATGTATATGGACGTCACGTGGTTATCGCCTTGATATCGTCGACAGACTCCTTACCGCGATGCTACTGTAATCCTCGATATTTATCCCGAGGACGTTTACGTTGACGTGTATCTAAAAATTGAAAAAAAAGGAACGATACTACAATCCCAAGTAACGTGGACGAACACGGCATCGCGTGTACAGACGATAAATGGGTATCTGTAAATACTGAAAAATCGGATTGACATTCAATACCCGTTCAATTGTCTTCCGTTGAAGCGGGTTCATTCGGTCTCAAAAGGAATGTTCAATCAACAATTTTAAATATCCGTATACGGAACGATAATAATAATCAAAGCGCCATTACGTTACGCGACAACCTCTCGAATTTATAATCCGATTATCTCAGGAAATACCGAAGCTCATCCACTGCGACTTCGTTCCAGACTTTACAGACCCGATCTTCCTCCGCGCCCGGCAGTAACTTCGTCCGATTTAGGGTGGGACACCGTGAACGTATAACTGGCTTAAGGAGCCACGAAATCCGCAAGTCAGTAACGACGCCGTTTCGACGACGATTCCCTTTAAAGTCTTTACAGATATTTATTAAACGACCAAAGCGGGACGAGCGTAACGCATAAATCACCCGGCAGGACTCGAATAACTTTAAACCGGCCGCGGCAACGTAGCTTGACACTCCGAGTCTCTTGCCGCGTGTCCCGGCCACATGGTCGCGTGGCTTTTACCCGGTACACGAGTTTTCCACAAGATCCTCATATGCCGGTCGTATGACGAGACACAAGGCTAGGCCGTCGTTACGCGTGAAATTATTGGTAATTATTGTCAGCGGACAGGAAGCGCCTTCCTCCCCGAAGCTCCCATCGTACTTCGCGCAGCGTAAGAATCTCGTTTTGGAGGCTGCCAGTCAATTTTGCTTCGGTACTACGTATCGACTACGTTTCACGTAATTGCACTCTTACGTTATACGTCATCCGTACAGATAGCTTTGTTCGCGCAGAGACGCCCATGTCATACCAAATGTTATAGGAGTACGTAATAGTATTTTTTTTTATTTGTCACGTGTCATAATCATATTTCCATACAGTCCGACTTGTAAAATCGTTATTTCGACTACGGATTTCCTAATACGCGACATCTTCCTACGTGATCCCTATTAGGAATGAATCCAGCATCTCCAACCACTGGTACAGGATACTCATGTAAATTAAGATGTTCTCTCGAAAGACACTCATATTACGTAGCACGGGATGGTTCGTAATACACAGGTGTATGACACGTGTCAGCATTGGTAAACGTTATGTCCCGCACGTAACGTCCCTGCGGCATCGGCCGGCAATTAGACGGAACTGTCAATCGGGCGATCGTTCTCTCCCACGTCGTGACGAAACGTTCGCCCCGGGACGATACACATTTAAATGGCGGACGGCGCCGCTCGCGCGATACTTTATCGGATGCTAGCGTGACGGAAAGAGCACGCCCAATGCTAGGGACCACACGCGACTCAATCTACGTGATACGAATAACGCGACACGTTGCGCCAGCACGCATATCGATGACTCGGTCCTACTTTGTATATATACATGTATGCTTGTATATCTCTCGTGGAAAGATAGCGTACAGATTGTTTGCGTCTTGTTGACCTTTTTTTTTTATTAAATTTTTTCTTATTTTATCTTTCACGATAAAACTTAACTGGGTCTGCGGAACAAATGCATGTCGCCGATATTCTTTATACGCGTGCATGTAGAGTCGGTCAAGTGGGTAGGCTGAAGCTAACGCTGAAGCTAACGCTGAAGCTATCGCTCACTCTCGCCTGGACACGGTAGCTGGCAGTTCTGGCAGTAAGTAATTAACTGTAGGTATTTACACGCGTTTCCCCCGTATATGAATAACGTGCTCGAACGACGTCCGACAACGGCGTTCGTGGGCGTTTGTCGATAGGTCCCAGGCACGTGTGAGCTGAGCATTCCGAGTCACTTGTATACCCCGTGTACATCGATATTGACCATATAGTGTATACGTTTGTACGATATATGTATACATAAAGCACGACCCGAGTCACTCGTGTGTACCGACTCATTAGATCCTTCCAATAGGGTTAAACTGTTGATATTTGTTTCGGAGTCCGAACGAAATTTTGGGACCACTCGATTCCGATTGTCCGCCATAGTTGACTTTTATAATCGATCAAGAAATTGCGTCATCGCACTCGATCTCTAGGAGTCGATCGTCGATTCTCCAGGGTACGCGCGCGTAAGTTTTATGAAGCGTAACTTTTTTGCGGACGGGGTAAACCAAAGCTTGGCGTTACGGGAGATGAAATAATCTTAGGCGAAAGCACGAAATCGGGAGAGCGGGATGGCGATAGCGGAACAAAAGTTTCACTTCGGCCGTGTGCTCTAAGCGCAGGCAGTCTCTTTTTTGGGAATCAATTAGTGCCAAGTAAAGGGAATGGTCGAGACAAAAGTGATCGCGGAGAACGTGTGTCGCTCTTCGAGTTGTCGGGTACCTAGAAATCAGCTCGGGGACGCGTGTTGACGCACGTTCAGAGAAACGTCGAGCCTCGAGAGCTCGAGAACACAATTAGTGGGACGATGCTAGTGTAAACGGAGGATACGGTGTTAACCAGCCAAGCAGGTGCGCACGATTCTCTTTTGTACTCGTATTTCCGAGACACATTATATATACGTATGTTCACGTCGTCGCGCTCATAAAACTTACCCAGTGCTAAGGGAGTCCGAGTGGCGAGCGTCACGTAGGAACTGACGATAACTTCAGTTTGTCAGATCGCGGACGTCATATTGAAAAATTAAAGTTTTTCGATTGACACGTGCGTTACTGCACACGTGGTAGTTACGGTCCGTGTGGTTACGGTAGTCGAATTCGCATAGGTCCTGGAACATTTGACGATGGTAACAGATATCTCGTGTATAACGCATAAAGTCATAGGAGCAACGCTGTAATGGGTTATTTCCTTGTTTGTCAATGCGGTAATCTCGACTGTGGGGAGACGCTTGAACATTGTCATTGTCTAACGAGCGATATATTTCATAACCCAGAGTTGCGTTAGCCACCTACCTCCTATCAACCTAACTGCCTGTCCACCCAGCCAGTTGGTACACCTCGTGCCTACGTGGCCACGTATACCTACGAGGATATCCACTTTGCTGCTTTGGTCGCTTTGCGGTCTACGGAATAATGAGCTCGAGTTGCGAGGGTAATGAGCCTGTGCCTATAGCTTCATTGTACAAATAATTCCGAGAGCCAGGTATACCTATAGGTATGTACACGTCGTGAATATCTTGTGAGACGTTTTAGATTGTTTTCATAGGGCGAATGCATAGGACTATTGGTTTGATATATATATATATATATATATATATATGGTATATGTACTTTATCGTTTCTCGTTTGATCTCAGAGATGGCGCTGCTTGAGCTTTCCGAAGAAATACTCTATTGCCCGTTTGATGAGCGCCATTCGCGGATTCTCTGTCGTAACTTCGACGCTCTCTTAAATTGGAAATACCCATTTCGATAGCTTTATCTTCCCGTAAAGGGGAAATATGGCGTCGCTCGAGCTATATAAATGTAAATTCGTTCGGACGTTTTTGCCCGCGGGGTTGAGACATTCTTACCTGATCAAACTCCAGGATAGTTTCTATACTCGTTTACTCGTAGGGTGTCTCTCTGGATGTTCTTTGGATACCTTTTTCTATCGCGTGACGATACTGCACGTCAGTTTATCCTGGAAGTACCGTACGTATAGTGGCTATAAATTTTAATCGAGAAATCGTTCTGGTGCAAAAATGTATTCTTTTTTTTGTGTCGAGCAAAAATTTCTCTCTTGCGCATCGTATTCGTTTCTGACTCGTGCGAATAAAATAACAGGAAATTTGGTCTTTCCCAGAGCAATGAGGCGTGACATCGGTTCCAGAAGTTTAGGCAGGCAGGAAGAAAAAGAATACATTGCCCCCACGAAATTCTCTGGGTTTCTCGATTTATGAGTAATTCAATTTCGCCTTTTTCACGGCTGCCCGCCCGTGCACGTTTTTCCGGGAGTTGACAAGCGTTTTTCACGAAGACGTCTACGAGCGCTTCGACGCTTTCGGTGTCTCTTGATTTATTTTCGGACATGCGCAGTGACTATGTAGTCTGATCTCGCAGTGCGGTTAAGCAGCGCGGCTCTGTAAAAGAAGCAACGAGACTTTATAGAGCGGTCCGAGACTTTGCGGCGCCAGTCGACCACGCCCGCTCGTCAAACGACCAGGCCTTTGTCTCCAACTGCCTATTAGTTACTCAAATTGACCATAAAAACGTGCTTTCGCTCGGGTCTGATGGAGATCTGGGTAAAGCGATCGTAAATAGTCTCGCGTCCAATTCGGCCCATACGCACTATACGTATACCTACCATTAAGGCCTTGAGTTTTACCGTAAAATCCTACATCCTCGTTGAAATGCTCACCGAGTAAGTTTTAAAGGCAATGCCGCAAGTGAGCTTAACGCTGTCCGCACTGGTGAAAATAATTGTTCGATGATCAACGAGTCGAACATACGTAGATGGGTTTAGTGTAAAATATACCTGGCATAAAAAAATAATATTTCCATATCCTACTTTATATACTGTACATCGACTTTTCATACAAGCAGCTTTTGCGGCCTTCCACCGCGGAACTTGAAGTTCCTTGGTAGATACGTTGAAAAAAAAAGAAAGAAGACACAGCTTAAACGGAACGTGTTTTTGCGGCATCCGTTATTACCTCGACGTAAATAACTAGCATTATATGTCAGTACGTTTTCTCTGAGGTTGCGCTTGAGATGCTAAAGAATGACACGATACGAGCCTTATTAAACCTTCCTCAATCCCGCAAGGCGGTTAACTCCGGCCGACCCGCGGAATTCCCTTTATACAAGCTGGGCATACCGATGTGACGTTTCCGCGTGTATACGAGCACGCTCCGCGCGTGGAGAGCCGGACACGCGCGAGGAAGGTGCGCGTGATATATTCCAATGGACCAGTATCATAAAGCACTGTGAATCGATAGGTGGGCGTTTTGAATTTCACCATCGGCAGACACCGCCGCCACGGGGAAACGAGTAACCATAAGAAATTTACCCACCGGCAACTCCGTCCTAATCTTCTTCGTTCCCGATCGAAACGTTC
The DNA here is from genome assembly GCF_000341935.2 of Cephus cinctus. NCBI lineage: Eukaryota > Metazoa > Arthropoda > Insecta > Hymenoptera > Cephidae > Cephus > Cephus cinctus. The sequence goes on from NW_014332886.1 coordinate 1,707,717, forward strand.
ACGTAGTCTCTCACGCTTATGCGGGGCCCACACGTAACCCCATTCGCTCTCGCACGATATATTAAACTCCACACTAAAAATCCTCTCTCGTTCCCTTTTGCCGGTTCCAAGCAATTGCGGCAATTTGCTTTCTACGGATGATCTCATTTTTCAACGACGCGCAACGGTCCTCGCCCTTATTCTTGTCATCGGGCCAGTGGCAGCCTACGGTGTACAGTCGCTTCGTACTAACTCTCCTACTCGCCACGGTCGATTCTGAAACCGCTTCTCAGCACAATGTCCGATTCCCTACGATACCCGGTACTTGATCGTAACTATGCAGGATCGCAGTCTCCGGGCATTCTTGATCTCGCTAAGCAAACTACCGGCCCGTGTTATGTCTCCTGGAATCGATGGCACCGCGAAAGAAGTAAAGTTCCGGTCTGGCCTAACGGTCTCGGTGCATTCAGCACGGTGGCGGCTCTATCTTCTATCGGGTGCCGCTAACAAAGTTGTCAGCCCTATATAAAGTGGCGCAGCAAGTAGTACGACGCTCTCGACCCGGGCAGCCTGATGCAGATGCAGCCAACGGTGTGACCGCGAGTAGGAGATATTTCTTGGTGACACAACGAGAGAGTCCTCCGTACGGGCAGCTCGTTAGTGGCCGCATGGCAGACGTGTCATAGCACACACGGAGTACGTGCTCAGCCACCGGGCATCCGATGTCATAAACTTGCCTTGCTTCTTGCTGTCTTCCTCAAAAGCATTCCATATGTTTTCACCAGCCGATCCCACCCTGTCCGGCCCCTCGGAGTAGCCATAATAATTGTCCTATACGAAACGCATATGCTACTCATATACCAGACCCGAGGTACGCTATATAGATATACACACGAGAGGGAGTAAACTTCAATACCTGAATCTGGTAATACTTCTGTACACGTGTACCATGCTGGGCTACTATAACCTACTGTTAAAATTGTCTTTCTATGAACGTAGTATAGGCGTGTCTCTCTTGGCTGCGGTTCCTTATTACCAACTTTGCGGAACTTATTAACTTTATCGGTATGGCGAACTGGGCTCTAACCTCGTGTGTCTGACGTCGGAAAGATAATACCGAAATTTAACGTCACTTTTATGGCCACGCTCGTTACAACGATCTTGGGCCGGTTGATACTTTAAAGTCTCGTGAGCTTTGGACTTAGGTAAGGTCGACGGAAGATCCCGGATAAGGGTCTTCCCTTCCGAGCTTTATATGGCATCGATGGGAATTTTAACTGTTTCCAGACTGGAATGAGGTACCTATATGGTACCTGTGTCTACGTTACTCCCGTCTGGTAAGTGTCGAGCCGGATAAAGTGTTTCTTGGATTGCGACTATCATAAAACTCTCGTTACCGACGGAGTTTTATGTTTCCCGTAATATGGAAGCGAGACTTTCAAATACCTTGGCACGAACGCCTACACCTCCCCTCCAGCGTTCGCGCGACACTCGCCTTCCTCTCGCTCGTTAGTCGAGCCTTATCAACCGCAAGTCTGTCGTTAGCAGGTCTTGTCCACTCACTTCGCTCTGATTCGGTGGAGACTATGTTACATATGAGTTTGCGCTATACGTGTGTACAGGGTTATTCAGGCCTGATGTACTGCGCTAAGTAGACTATGTATATTGTATAGGAAAAGAATTAACGCCCTGTATACCAGCAGTTGATGCGTTTGACCTGCATACGAATATGCATGATAAATTGATAACATACGTGAATGGTTACGTAGGGTATGATAGCACGGCTCTTATCGCGTTAAAGTGACGCACGACCTCGTACAGGTGTTTAGAAAGTCCAAGTATTGATAAATTTGGAATTTTGAATTTTGAATAATATTAATATTCATTCAATTATTTTTGAAGGGCTCCAACTTGGCTCCCAAGTATGATACGGAACGGGTTAACTGCATCGTTCTTGCGCATCACGGGCACGCTTATGCTAATGATCTCTGGCTCACCTGGTGACGTGTTGGTACACTTAAAAAATGTCCAATTACTGCATGACGATTCCCACGAGACCTCCGGACCCAAGTGCCAAGAGCTTATGACGCGTATCTTTTGGCGAAAACGTACACGCGGGACTCGTGTCACTTATTCGTTGCTCGAGATAACGAGACGCTATTGGTTTTGGAGTTGCAGCTGGGTTTCGATGGATCTAATCTCTGGTAGCGTGCTATTAGTGCATGTTATATAATTTAAAGGCGGATAAGGTGCAGCTAGATTATGTAATCTTTGGTACAAATTGGATGATGAATTTAAATGGATGGAGGTCGAGTATCGGAAAGTTTTTAATGTCATCGTTCGATACACGTAAAAAGATGGATTTTATGGCTGTTGTCTCTCGAAATAACGAGACGGTACCGCGTACCAGAAACGTAATAGCGAATGTGTCTAGATCGGACATAGTTATTAATTGTTTTCTCAGTACGTTATCGGGGGACGTATTTCAGGCTGCTGGTCGGTCTGAACGTTAAGTGTCCGAGATAGGTCCAAATAGGAGCGTATTAAGCGTTTCCATTGGTATCGCCGCGTTACGGTTGTCCAAGCGGCTTGTAACGGATACGTAATTACTCGAAATGAGTATTTCTGTATCGATACGCGATCTGACCGATCCGGTCGTCCGACAGTCGATACTCGGATACCTTCAGGAATGGTCCCGAGGTTTCACAGTGAACGTGGCGCTGTCAGGTAAGGCGGCTACTGATTTAAGTAAATTGCATGCAAATGCACGAACCTACCGGCTGGCGAACGGGAATAAGGTCGCCTATTAACGAGCTTCCCTATTGAGATAAATAACAATAATTGGGTTGCGCGTAGATTATACCAGTGGCTGAGTGGCAGAGTGCGTTCGGCTTCGGTGCCGCAACGAATCGCGGACGCATTCGAGAATTGTATCTTGGATTGAAACGGGCTCGAAGTTTGATCGGACTGATCATTAAATTATAGGCGAGAGGAAATTAAGAGCCGAGGCGATATCGACAAACTTAACTGATCGTTAATGAAGTCTCGTTTTATAAACGCGGCAACGGGCAAGGCCTGTGGGGCGTCTAGGATTTCTAGAATTACCGAGCTGCTGGATGTTTTTTTTTTGTATCAGACGAACAAAAAATCCAAGACCACCCGTTGTCGCGAGTACCTACTGCCTATTGCACCCTGATGCTAAATAATCTCCATACGATATCTACCCACTTCCCGTTGGCTGGTTCAAGAGTTGAATCGCGACATGGAATTCCGGAATTCAAACAGGGTATAAATATAGTCACGGGGAATTCTCAGGTAAAATTCTCTCTTAATGGGCAAATCGGAATTGCCGTGAATTTAAATTCCTAATTGGTTCTGGCAATATACCTAACCGTACGTTAATTCTATCCCATGGTCAACCCCTGAGCAAGGACAGATATATAAGGTACACACGTGCCTTGTCCCCGAGGTACGGTAGGGGGTGGGAGCAGGGTAGGGGGAGGGGTCTTCGTGTACTCTGTAACGTAAAGTTGCACCACATTAGTCCCCCATATATTTACGGCTATGTAGAGCCAGCATTAGCAGGGGCCAACATAACCTCAACACGCTACGTATATGGGAAGTAATTCGCACCGCACTACCGTGGGGAGCGAGTTTCGTTGCACGCGCGACTCCTCGGCTCCATTGTCCCGAAATTAGTGCGATAAATTCCCACACCGCGGCCGTACATGCGCGCCAGTTCGTTCCTCAGGAAAGTAAAGGAGGAAGAAAAAGGAGGGTGAAGAAGCACGAGAAAAAAAGGGAAGAATAAGAAGAAGAAAAAGGAAGGAACGAAAAGAGAAGCCCCCGACGCCGCACGGTTCATGAATTTTAAGTGGGAGTAAATACGGATTGTCGCTCCGTGCACGGCGGGTGCGACTATCGCGCAATGCGAATGCATCGGGCAACGAGGATTCGGCCGATACGTCGCTTCGACTCTTCGTGCGATATTCTCCTACAGTTGGCAATCTGTATTCCGCGAGAGGCGTCGATACGAAATTTCGAGTCGCACTTTTCCGAATTTATTCGCACGGTTCGAGGAAATTGGAAAAAAAAAATTATTTTCATCCTTCGACCGATGCACTCGCTCGCGTCCGGCAATGCAGAGCTGGGTGTGCGCAATGTGGCGGAGGTCGATCCGATGGAAATTGTCAAGCTAAATAATTTATACGGTTCGCTCTCGAGATTCGAATTGAAGCTGGTAAGGATTGAAGTATGGAGAATTATACGTAAACCGTGTCAGTAGGGAAGGCTACAGGCGTGTCCTTGAGGATCCGTAGATCGGGGAAGGCTAGTGTACGCGTTTACTGCTTCTCGTCTGGTCTCGTAGAAAAAGCAAGGGGCAAAGAAGAGAAATTATGATTATCCCTCGACTCATCTCAGCACGTCCGATAATCGCATTCCAGACGTCCGCGAGTAGCTAAGGCATATCTTGGCGGCGCGAGCAATCATTATTTTTAATTAGAGGAAAATACCGCGCGCGGCGCGAGCTCGGACGCAGTTTGGCTCGGTTGATTTCTGTCGATATTTTCGAGGGCGTGAGGAGAATAATCTTATTGAGGAATTTTCGATTGCCGATATACCGATGGCAATTAACGCGTAACGATAACCTTTCCGCGACTGTAATCGCGGGTATGGTGTTTTTTTTACGTGTCAATATGCACACGTGTGTTTTATTGGCTACACTGCAACACTTGTTTACACGGATTTTGATTCGTTATAATTTTTTTTCCCTTTTACTTTTTATTCACTTTTAAACTTTTTCTTGTACTTTCATTAGTCTCGCTTGAAAATAACTTGTTGCACTTTTTTTTTTTTATTTTTACACTTTGAAAATTTCTCTTCACGATCTCAAATCTTTGTCGACGTTGCCTCATTCGAATCCGACGCCTCTGGCAATGGAGCTATTTGATTTTTTCTATGAAGACACGAAAATTACGTCAGAGAAAAATGAGTTAACCATCGACGGATTCGAAAAGTTCCCACGCTATTGTACCGCTCTCCTACTATCCCCCCCCTCACCCCCCCACCACTCTTTCTCTGTACCCATTTTACTTCATTATTTCGCCAACGTTTTCTATTGTTTATTGACTGCTCTCTGTTTCACTGTGGAGTCCGATCGATTCCCGAATGTCAATTTCTCAATCGTGCTCGAGACAGCGCTGACAAAGAATCACGAAACGATCACTTGTCGTGTACAGCATCCACTGAGCAAATGTACCGGAGAGAAAAATTCTTAGCGTTGTTTCATTCGATACAATTTATAACATCGTACGAAGAATAGTCACCCCCTTCGCGCATCCAAATGTCGAAAAATCATGTACGACTTATGTGAAAAAAACAATAGACACTCAACTCACGCAGAAATAAAATATTAGTATATTTTATTTAGTCTGAATATAAAAAAATGACTAAATGAAATTTTCCTTTGTTTTACTGTAAAAATATTTAATGTCTCTTCGATTATGCAATATGTCTGTCTGGCTTCTGCTTTGATCCAGACTCGCAATGGGTTCGGTTCTAATTAAATTTAATAATGATTGAACATGCATAATTTATAACAACTCTACGAAAACATAAAATAAAATTAATACACGTAACTAGATTACAGTGTATTATTATTGCTACTCGAATCAAGGTGCGGCATCGACACGCTTCGAAATTATCTATGCATAATATGACTTCCAGTCATTCGCATCAGACATCGGTACGGTTTTTGTAGTGATTTTTTGCGAATTTCATTAACATCCTTCCAGTGTCGATCGAGCGAATATTTTCGTTTTTCCGTGTCTATAGAAGCAATACCTTGACTAATCCGTGAGTGGCTGGCTTCACGGATATGTCATTCCCAATCAGAAAATTGGATGATAATTTTGTATGCCCTTATCAATCGTACCATATCCCACCATTTTGGTATAGCATACAAGACATTGTTAAGAGTAGCCAGATTTCCTGAAACCTATTGAATACCTACTGCTACATATTTATGTCGACGAGCGAACAAAGTACGAAGTAAAGAATAAACGAAGCTAAATAGGATCCACGAAGGATTCATGTCAGAATCAGGTATAATGACGTGGCAACGAAGACGTCATTCCAGTCATTATCATTACACCCGATGAGTCTGGCTTCTGTGCCATCATATTAATTATTACGTGTATGTAGAGTACGCTTATACACATACTATATAGGTATGCGCCCATCAAGCAATTAGCCTACTTGCGACATTTCCACATAATTATTTGTATCCTCAATGGCAGACACGTACTTATGTATAATATCAACTGGTACATCCAATATCATGATAATTGGAGTATCGAATAAAAATCTTAATGATGATCAGCTGGACATTGTATATGTATATATTTTTAATTTACGCTTTGCTATTCTGTTATGAAATGTATTATGGTATGTAGATATATACATTTTTTTTACTACACTGTTTCGCTGGGTGTGAAAAAAGGTGAACGATAAAAATTCTTCATGCTAATCGACTTCACTTTTTTGGGGTAGAGCGTAGTGAAGGATATTAGAAATATCTAATCAGAGTACGTACCTATAGCTACCGGTGGTCGTTGAAAAAGGTAAAAGTGCGCTATGGCGTGTCGAGTGAGCTGTGCGCTGACTTGTTCAAGATCATCCGCGTGATTTATGTGGGAAAGAAGGCTTAACTTAAACGGGAGCATGTTTTTAGGTGCGCGACACAATAGTTATCCTAGTGGTCGTGGGCGTACGCCACGACCTCGATCGTAGCTGCAGTTTTTTGCCGATCTTTCGTTCCCATGCTGCGATGTCCAATGATAGAAAAATCTTCTTACAACGAGCTATAAATTACTTTGAAGTTCCCACAGCATCCACCATGGGGGTCACTCGTGAAATTATAATCTTGAAAGAAAATTCTGTTTCGTGTATTATTTTTGTCTCGAATAACACTACGTAATTATCGTTATTACGTCAAAGCTGTATGGTAACGTTATATGGAGTCGAAAAGATGTTTGGGTATCCTTCGATCGAAGAATAATTACTCGAGTATAACGGGTGTACGAATTTTCATAATCGGTACTAAGATTTCGGTAGGTCTAGCTTTGCGCGGAATCGTGTTTAAAGAAATCGAGCAATGGATTCGAAAATAAAGAAGAGCATCGAGTAAGGAGGGGGTAAAAAAAGAAAACGATCCGGGAATAATCTGATCGACCGGACATTTGTACGGAATGTCGAGCAAGTGAGAGTTGTACAGGATGTAGCTGGTTGTTGCGGGGTTGAGGTGCTCCCGCAACTTGGTTCATTAACGCTCGAACGATCCGAAGATAACGGCGTACAAGCGGGCGGAGTCCCCGAACATTCGTGGAGTCCGCTGATCATGGACCGAGATGAGGATTTTCAGAAATGTAAGATAGACCCTGTGGATCGTGAGAGGTTTCCTTGCCTTAAATATTAAAGGCACGTACTGGGAAGACGGTATAGCAAAAGAATGTAAAAACTAAGCCATTATGCGATCGGCTAAGTAAATATCGAAGGAGTCATAGGTCAGAAGGTCAGTTCTGTATAATTAGGAGGTAATAGACTGTACTGTACAGTATATAGGATTATACCTGCTCCGAGGAGCTCCGAGTGCCCTATTCATAGTTTACAAAAAAAGAAAATATGTTTTGAACCTAAGCCAAAGTATATCTATCGACGAGCTACAGTTTACGAGCAGTTTCTTATCTGTACGGTATAGCTACTAGGTACGATGCGAATCGTCCTGTCGTAATTTAGTCGTGTCCTGTGCATCCTCGTGTACCACGGAAGGGAGAGTAACGCCTACGCGAGACAGAAGATTTATCTTGTTCTTCCTAGACGACGGTAGAACAAGTTGGCATCGTCCATAGGAAGGAGGCTGACTATTCGGCGAACCACGAGAATGACAAAAGAGTTTGATAGTGGCGAGTTTTATTTGGTTGCATACGTTATGCATATTATATATTGTGTATACGTTCTTTGAGAATGTAAGGAAAAAGGACTCCGAGACGAACCGCTGCGCGGAGCAAGAACGTATGGTCGAGTCTCGGTGGCGAATAAGCGGGGAAAAGTCTAGCGGCAGGTGAAATTGCACAGTGCACCGGCGCGGCGCGCACTTCACTGCGCGCCGAAGTGCAGCCCGAGAGCAGCGAGAGCGTTCGAATTCAATCGAATTTTTAAGTGCTCGCGGCGAGTTTCCGAGAGGCCCCGGTATGCCCGGGTTTTCAAGAGAGCCTCAAGACGTGCCTGCCTGCCTGCCTGCCTATCTTGGTTCTATCGGAATCCGCGAACCTTATTCCTTTCACGATACCTTAAATGGCCGGCTTGTATTTCTTCTTTACGTGACATCGGAATTTTTAAGTTTTATCGAATTAGCTAGGCATTACCTCTAATGAAAGCTGTCTTTGCCGCGCACGCCGCCTTATACACCGCGGAGACTCGCTTAAGATTCTTTCGTTATCTCCTTCACGCTCTCGTCACCCTGCTCTCTTGACTCTCTCGCACACGGTTCTCTCTCCCCCGCCTGCTCGTCCAAGAAAACCGGGCACCACGTGTCCGCGCAAATTGCACCTTGGACTTTTTTCATCTACATTGAAGGTCCGTCGCGTTCCAAGCGCCTAAACATGCCGCCTGATACTCGTAAGAAACATGTACGCGCGATGATATTCTCTTACTATTTCTTGCGGGGGCGGCTTTAGGGTTGGCGCTCTTAAGCCCTAAGTTTCATACGATATCGTATACGTGCATACCTACCTGTTCGCCGTCTCTGCGACACCTTCCTTTTCTCTTGTGCCACAACGTCGTGTATACTTGCGTCATTCGCTCTCCCGCGAAACGCGTCATTCGTTTCAGGAGCTTCGGTGCTTTTTCTCCTGATTGATTTATGGCGTAATGGGATCATTTATTTCCCAAGTGCCGCTGCCATACGCCGTTCCCTTCGGGTTCGTCCTTAGCAGGGAATTCGCTTACTCGCGCGCGCGCGACTACCGGGCCCCAAGATGGCGTTACAAATTGCTGAGGAATCCGCTGATACGAATGGGATACCAAAGAGCGTCATCCAGAGGACGTGAAGGAGGATGCGAGGACTTTGGCTCCAGAGTGCACGCGGTTCACGTGCCGTTGGGAAGTACCGATCTCTCGAGATGAAGTTTCTTAATAATTTTTTTAACCCGTCCCCTTCGTTGCGTCCAATTTGGCATCCACCAGAAACTCTTAATACAATCATCCGAATAAGAAGGATCCATTCGATTCTGCATTTATCCCAATTTCAATCCTTTCGTAAATCATTGCCAAATTTATTAAAGGAACGGATCATACCCGGTTCGTTAGGCCACCGTCAATTTATTATGGACATCCTGCTTGCGCGTGGCAACGTAACGTTACTTCTCCGATCGTTGGCCCAGAGACGCTACAAAGAAACAGGTCGTTCGGGTTTCCGATTGGCCGCGTGTTTATTTTATTTAATCGTCCGAAACCATTTGCAACGTCCAAATCGTTGGTCTGGATTGGGAATTGGAACGATGCTGTATGATTTCTTTGATAGATTTATATATAGCAAGCCCGCTCACGTGCACGAGTTACTAGAATTTTATTCGCTACCAAAGTACAGCTGTACATGAACATCATAATGGGGGACACTAGGCCATTGTATATTAAGACACTGTGGGTGTGCAAATGGCTGATTTACCAAGGCGAGAGTCCATTACTCCACGAATACCAGCAGTCGTACCAAGAGCAATCGGTACGAGCGTGGATTATTTAGTCGTTTCTTGCGAACAGAGGTAAAGACGTTTTTCTTCGGTTTGTAACGAGCGTGAATGGACGCGAGCGGATTGCTCGTAGAATTGAAATGGCCATTAAGAAAAAAGAAGAATATATATATATATATATATATATATAATATCACAGAAATAATCCTCACCATATACCTATTAAAGCTTTAATTATCTTGGCGCAATGGTTATGCTGTTACTCCCATGTAGCGACCTGTTACTCGCTGCTACCAGTAAAGTTAACTCACCCGGCAATACACTCTGTCATGGCATTCGCTGTTCAGTATATTCACTATACTCCTTGTTCACTGGTGTCCACCATTCGATAGCCCTGCCCTGTACCTAATCTATATATACGTACAACAGTTTATCGCCGATGCGTGCACATATGCAGTGGCGCGTCCAATGCCCGTACAGCCCGTACTAACAATTACACAATCCATCGCAATTAACAGCATTAGCGGCCAGTTTAGATCTAATCGCGGCAACCTCACTCCCACCTCGGTAATTACATGGCTGATGTTTAATATTTCACCTCTAATGGTAGCAGTCACCATCTTACCGCCATCTATATATCAGCCTAGACACGAAGGTTTTTTTTTACTAATTTCCCATTTAACCTGCGTGCGCGCGCAATTACCGATAACGCCGGTAATGGCGTCACGAGGGCTCATCGCGCGCTTTAAAGATTTTACCACCTTTCGTCTTTATATCGAAACAGCGATAAAGATACGTCATTCCTGGATCGAAAATCAGGTTCGGCGTTAAGCCCGACTTTCTTACGATATTCTCATGTAAATCTCGTATGACCCTGACACCGTTGACGAAAGCACGGCTCGGTCGAGTTCCTTTTGACTCGGATCGAAACTTGGTAGTTTACATATAATGACACGTTGTCGTGTTCACTGAGAATTTACGGTTTCCTTGGGTCCTCGGTATAAGGTGTATATAAATATATATACACGTACAGTCATTGTCAACGTGGAGTTATACGCCGTGCGGACAATCGTTTTTTGCCACCTTGGGATTTATGCCGTCGCGTCATTAATGCCTGACTTTTTGTACTTTTCTCTCGTTTTAGATGTCGTTAGTACACGACCAGTCGATGCTGTAACTTCACCCAGTTTATCGGCACGCTCTTATCTCGATGTCTTTGATTAAGCGACGTTTTATCCTCAATTCGTGTCCGGTCGTAACAGTCGCTTTTAAATCACTTCGAAGTCCCCATCGATGAAAACCTGTTCTTATCGGGGCATCGGGAGTGATTAACACAATCGTGGCATTCCCCAATGCTACCCGGAGCTTTTAAAGTGCGGAGTGTCCGGTCGTTGGGGAAGATGACGTTTTATACGGTATAGGCGAATGGGAAGGTCGGTTGGTTGGGTTGGCTCATATGGCCAAACGTAGAAGCAGGCGCGTGCACTGGCTGGAGGGATCCATGGGTATAAGGTAGAATCGAATAATGGGTACAGGGCCCAATGCTACTAAAGGCCAACTCGATATGGGTATCGTATCGAATGGTATCGCGTGGTAACGCATGCTTTCCAATGCTGAAGGCATAGTGTTATAGTTAACGAGTATCGACATGGCTAGCGGAGCTGTCATGTCGAGGATGTCCGTTGCGCGCTTCAACTCCATGCATCTTTCGATTCCCTCTCGGAGAATAAGGTACGGGATGGGCATTCAATGCTCGCCACCTAGTCCTTGATGCTTCTCGCACGACGCATGGGGGATTTATATATTTATATATGGGAATATACCTGATGGCGTATGCTACGTGTGTAACAACGTGTGCCAACGTAAAACCCGACGTGGTACGGCGTTTGTTACGTGCCAAAGAGATGTTTCCTCGGTTGGTACCAGTTCCTATTTCTTGAGGTCTACCGGACTCCTGGACTGCGTTCTACGACACCTTTGTCGGACGGACCTACCGACTCGAGCTAACGAGGTGTCCGCGTCCGGGAAAATAGAGATAGGCTGGCACAGTAGATGCATCCTCGATGCGACGCTTATGGGTATTTAGCGTCGATGATTGTGTTGACTTTGTCGATGAATCTTTGGATATATTTTTTGGGACTCGTACTGATTTTTTTTTGTATTTTCCTTTTTCAGGTGAGTGCCCCGATGTTTAACGTCGTACGGTTTTTTGTGTCCGCGAGAAAGGATCTGGTGAGTGTGAGCGATGTAATTTTGTTTATAAATATTACAACTTTTCTATGCGATGTATCGCGGACGTTTTTAATATGGCTGATTTTGAATTTCCCGGGCTATATTGAAAATGTGTGTATGTCGATTCGTTGAAATTCATGACGCGCAGCATTCAGGCACGTTAAACTGACGGTAGTCGGGAAGACTTATTACTGTTGTAAGGACAAACGAAAGGAGCTTACAAGTTGGACGGGAGGAACGGTGGAACAGAACTGCAACGCGTTGCAACGAACAATAGAGTGCGCGCGACGCTGAATACATCATCGGGGCGCATGCGCGGCGCATCCCGTTGTAACTTATACGCATGAATATAATATGGGCATTAATAAATCCAAACAGGTATTAATGCGGCTAATGTATGCGTGCCGAGCATTTGTTATGCGTCCACTTTGTAAAAGTCCCGACGCTACAATGGGTCCCGTGCTGTTCCCTGTCTATACTCGTGGAAAGGAACTTGCGTGTAGCAGGAACTTGCGTGTGGCTCGACGCGATCGGCAGATTGCAAAGTTTAGTAAACAAATAGGATTATCAAGAAAATAGTTGAAAATAGTTGAATATATACCAAAGTACACAAAGTACCTGTGCATATGGACGACGATAACTCGTGTATCGTCTTGAATAATATTTTCCCTTAAACGCTGAATTAGCAAACTTAATCCATCCGGAAGTCATCCAGACTGTCTGTACTCCCATAAGACCAGGTTGGCTTAACGAGAGCAAAATTTAATAGGATCTCAATGCCGTAAAGCTTCTAATTCATCCGCCTCGAATTATACTTTACAAGTAATCGAGAGTCTCGTGTATAATGTTTCAAGTTCGATAGCTTCGGGACGCATACATTTTTTTTTCTCAAGTTCCACACTCCGTGATCTTTTTTTACGGCATCCTCGCGAGGCCAGAGGAATCGTGTAAAGAGGACGTGAAAAATGAGGGTCATAATTCGTACGGGCGTGCCTCTCGTATGGCTCCAATGCCTCCATTCGATATTAATCCCCATTAGTCTGAGCCGCACGGGAATACGCGTCCGTGCGCATGCGCACGTTTCCTCACAATGAGAGATACGCTTACGGCAGAAGTCCTGCGCGCGGCGTGATATATCAGGACTGGCTCGGTATTACCATTACAATGGTTTACAATGGTGTATCGGAGAGATCTCACGACATACCGCTACGGGCTGTAGTGTCGTGCGTTGGCCTAAGTCTAGGGTGGCGAGGACTCCCCTTTTGCTCCGACCGATCTAAGGACTGCTGCTGCAGCCCTGTAACGTTGTAGCCCTGTTGTAGCGACACCTAGCGGGGCCACCTAACATGCATTATGCATCTAATGTTAGTTACATGAGGTATACGGAGGCGCTAGACCTACCTTCCCAGGCCCAACTTATAGGCTGGACGTGTCTACCTGTCGCCACTGCCATCCTGTGCCTTCGCACCTCTACCTTGTAGGTCCCACCTTCGCCTGTCCTCTTTTAGCTCAACCCACTGGGGTCTAGTGGATACGCATAGTATGCTAGCTTAACTAACGCTTTTCCATACAACAAAGTACTCTCGCTGATATACTCGGTTGCCATGGTATTCCCGTTCTGCGAAATTCTATGAAAAATTGCAAAATTCTCTGCCAATTACGAAGCATGGGTTAATGAAATAATTGCAATTCATCAAATTGACTGCATTCTGCGAAGTCGTAAAGCAAGCGGCATATTTACACGTATCGAGTGACGATAAGGACGAGCAATCGGAATTTTGAAAAACGCTTACAGAATTTCGAGATATTTTCTATACACGGTGAATTAACGATAACGCCAATCTTGTACCGAAGGCATGGGCAGGTTTCTACGAATAGGCCGGCAATTTGATTTAATGAGTAAAATGTTTATGAGTTATTTCATCTGTGTATGGGTACGGCTAATAACGCCTGTGACCGTGCAGTATGCGGATCTAATAAAATTAACGTCTCTCTCTCTCTAAATCGTCCGTACAGAAATGGAGGTTCCGTCTCGAATTCACTCTCACCGCGTGTTACCCTATATTACTCCACATTTCATCGTAATGGGAGAAAAACGCGTAATGTCGTTAAGCGTGTCGTCACAGCAATCTCGCCTACCCGCGCCACTGAATGAGTTACCTACCACGTCTTTTTCAAGAGTTCGAATCAAACGGCTGCCTGGCGCAAACGAGAATTCCGACGTTAGCTCTGCCGCTGACTCGAGGACGAGCCACTTATCGTTTTTCCCCTTTTTCATCGCTTTCGAGGGAAATTCGACAAATTGCAACTTGCCTATTTTCAATTTATCCCGCGATTCATCTGTTGTCGCCTCTACTTTTCAACTACCGCCAATAAAGCATATACATACGACCGACCGGCTCGGAGCACGGTGATGCCATTTCGACAGGTTGGCGATATGAGGTAATATCAATCTGGAACAATGCATGACCTAATGACGTTATCTAGTTTTATCTAAATTCTCGGTTAAATTACGTCAACCTTCTCGTGGCGAGAAGTAACGTAAAAGTGAAGGTCACCGCATTTGCATATTAATCTATATAATGAAGTATCCCTTCGCCAATCGTTCACGTTTAATTAGCAGTTCATGAGCGACGCGTAGAGGCATACGCAGTGACTATCGAGATACGTGGTATCGGTAGTTCCCGTTACCAATTAAAATTTTCACATATATTTTTTCTTCCCTTCATTTTTATACCTCTTGTACTTTTTTTTTCATGTACAAAATTTCCTCTGAACATGCACACGTATCTATACGTATACATGCAGCCCATGTTATATGTTACGATATAACCAACGACATTCGAAGCACGATTTATCACTTCGATTTACGATCGTTTGCTCAACTCTGACCCATCCCTCTGCTGTGGTATCGGCGGGTAACCTCACGATCGGGAATTGATAGTTCGATAACGATAACCACGCGCTCGAGATTTCATCGATAAACCCCGCGCCAGGATCGGCATTTATAACGTTCTTAACGCGCTCGCCAATCTTTATCGGTCCATTCTCTTTCGCGCACGTTCCAACGGGCTGTCCAATATATCGAAATACACACGAACCATGTAGATCGTAGTTACACCCCACGTATGCTCCTCCCCTCTCGTTCTCATAAGCGTCCTCGTCGTCATGTAGATGTCGCTCGGTTCGTTACCACAGATACTCGAATGCGGTGCAGATACAGGAAGCTGGTCTCTTTGCTACTAGCTTTCGCGCTATCAAATATATTAAAGAGATCGCCAAGAGGGTATTATCATGGAGTTATAACGGGTGTCACGTTATTGCCAACGCATTACGACAACAGCCTCTGGGCGTTGGGCGTTCGCGCGTCATATGCATATTTTACGTAGACTCGAATACGTCGGGATACATGTTTTCTGTGTTATGTATATGTGTAGTCGAGATCCGTAACTTACTCGACGATGCATTTATCGACTTGAATTGAAACTAGATCAGAAATTGGCGATCGGCCATCAGAACGAACGGATCCGCGTTCCAGTTGGGGCCTTGAGGCACGGATATAGGTAAGGCGACTAGGTACCTTACTTACCGCTCAGGACCTTTAGGTATACCTGCAGGTATATATACCGTATCGCGTTGGCATATAGAGAATCTGGGCGTACGCACGAATTTACGACCGGTCTTTATCGAGGTGTCGTATCTGAAATTACCGTCGGTCTCGTTTAACGTGTGTCGTAAGCGTTATACAGAGGCTGCGTACCGAATGTCCGAAAGATCGATTAGATCCGATGGTACCTTTGATATTTCGAAAGGGACACCCGCTTTACTTGCGTCCTTTACTTGCGATATGCATTTGATTAACCTGGGTAAACGTGGAATTGATTCTGGTTAACAGAGGGTATCAGGGGATCTAGAGGAAAATTGAAATTTAATCATGGGATTCACCTAGACTTCTAATTGGTTGGCTGTATGAGGCTTTGTTTTTTTTTTTTCAATTTTTTTTAATAAAACTTTTCGCCGTATCAATTTCACTGTGGGAAGACTCCGCAGTCGTATTATAAAGGTCGCGCACGATACGCCCAGCATCTTCCTTCACTTTATCTCGTACCGGTACCATCTTTGCTCTTCCCGCATCCACGCCAACCGGCATTACCCCTTTGGATCGTAACTTACCAACCTGCCGGTACACCGACATTGTTTATGAAGCTGACGTAGCTAGGATATTCCTGTGACCACCATGCGCACAACCTTTGCGGCCGTTTACACCGTGCTATGACGATGATCGTACGTGACCTTACGTAATTAAAGACTGGGACGCGATCAAGGTAAACCGCGCTTCGCGCAACCTCGTAGATACGCAGTATCACGTTGGGTTTGTCTAGGATGCAAATGAGTTAATCGTATAGTGGACGGTTCGGTTTTAGTGGACTTTTTTGATTGAGAATTTTGGCGGAGTTTACATGGTGGATGTACGGGGTATTGCATTGTGGGTATTAAACAATGTATTTTTGAATTGTGGACATACTGTTTTTGGTAATCAGAATGGCCCATTCGGTAACTTGGGTTAAATGAGAATATGCTGTATGTACTAAAAGGGAATTTCGGTGAGTGGTGTAAGGTGTCACGTGAAATTGTATACCTATTTAACGTATGTGGTTGCACGAGAATAACTTTGATACTATTTTGGGATTGCCAAGGAGCGTTTTACTTTCGAAATTACGAAATTTCTAAAATTACCTCACAAGTTTTGGTATATCTAACTATTGTTCAGTGTAGTGACATACTAGATAGGTCGATGAATTTTGAAAAAAATTTCTCAAAATTTTAATCTATCGAGTCGATTTACCACAATGTGATATAACGAGTGAATGGAAAATTGATAAAAAAAAAAAGCATAATGTTCAAAGTCGTTTAGGCGTAACGATTATGCGAATATAACGTAACGAAGAGGCGCGACTCGTGTCTTGGTACTGATTTTACAGGGACTTTGTAAGAATTGCCCAGTTTTCCAGATCCCCCTAAGATTAGCGTACTCGTGGGCTTAACAAGGCGATGGTTAGTAAGCGAATCTTACATAACTGCCAATATAATAAATTACGAAGATACAGCATGTGTTATGCAAATGTACGTCATTAGATCAGCACGAACAATCCCATAATTGACTCGTTTCGATATAATAAGCCGTTTATCGTATCTATGGATTATATCGTGAAGGTGGTTGCGAAAGTCCGCCTTAACTTCTTGCCCTTTGTCTGAACCTTGCGGAGAGACAACTCAATATCAGCGATTCCGCACATGTTCCCTTGTGCAATACATATACATATGCCTACTTCGTTCGGTATCGTCAATTATAGGTATCCCACTTGTTCCATGGGAATCGTGAAGAACCATAAGATTTTCCATGGTCTGGCAGTGGATATAAGGGCCATAAAGACATAAGGAAGAGCGCGCTTGTTTCCTGTGATTCCATCGGTCGTCGTATTTCAGTCAACCTTAATGCAGTCGTAAAACTGTACCGTTCACGCAGCCCGAAGCGTTTAAGCTATGCGTCTGTGTATTTTTTTTTTTCGTAATTGATGAATACGTGCATCAGGTATACCAACTATTGGATGCATCGAATAACACCAGGTATAACGTCGTATGTGCCAGTGTCACATTGGATGAGTTTCATATTACGTACGGTAGTTCAAGATTTAAAGTCGAAGAAATTTAACCTGACGCGATGGCCGTCCAATTAATTCGATCTTTCGACAATGGCTATATTGTGTTGAGACTTTTTTTGTAATTTATTTAATCTTCAGCTTTTGTTTGAACCTGCCGCTATTATCCGATTGGACTGCTGAACGATGAACATTTGATGATTTTACCATTACTCGAAGGGTCCCACTTGGTGGACTATGTGATCGAGGACTATTCCATGAAATCCTCTAGTCACTCCTCGTAAAGTGCTTCAATCGTAATCGAGAGAGTGACTGGTCGACGTGTTTCTTGGTAAATCGGTACTTCTACTGGTTTTACGGTATCGGTCATGTAGTCGCTGCGTTGTAATATTTATCGGGTACACTCGTTCTCGACAATAGCCGTTTTTGATATATGGCATGGTGTTGACGTCACATCTTTAGTTTTTAATGCTTTCAAAATGCTCACCGGAAATGTTTTCTGTCCCGGATCGAATTTCCAAAGATCTACCGAGTTTATGGTCCCCGTCACCTTAGGTACCTGTCGGGATCGTGCTTATATCGTGGATATTTTTACGAGTAATTTTATGCCCACTTAAAGTGATTTACTGTTATTAGTGGAGACAAGTCGCTCGGGATCTTTTCGTCTCGTAGCGAAGGCACCGACTGCGCTCGCCGCGCCGCGGTGCATTCTGGTAAATGTCCCAGTATGGTCTACGAGCATTCGAACGAGTAATTAAATTGATTGAGAACTTGAAGTCGAACCGTGAACGAGGGATCCAGGGATCGAGGGATCGAGGGATCGAGAAGACACTAGACAAAGGCTGGAGGCGGTGTCGCCATTACGGATGCTGATGAGTCCCCTTCGTTACGCGACGACGCATAAATCTTCGCAACTGCCATCTTGTTTGCTTATAGACATCAGTGGGTGCCGACAATCGAGATTATTCGAGATTCATTCTCATATCTACCGACGATTATCAAACCCATTCGCTGCGTCTTTTGTTCGGCCTTGGGCTCGCACGTCACTGCGCGAAGCCCAGAATTTTCCAATCGTGCAACATCCATTCGCAACGATCCTATTAAAGAACATTTCTGCACGGCTGCTCCTCTGTGAATACTCGGCAGTGACAATTGCGCGTCTCGTTAACCGGGTGAAAAATGAAGACGACTTTGAGAAAGACAAAAAGCTACGTCAGCCAGGAAAGCAGCCAGAATAGCAGCGATAGTCGTTGTCGCGATCTCTTTTAGAGCGAAGCTTCGAATTCGCATCGGATAAACCAAGGTAATTGCATTGCGTGCGCCTGTCCTTTAAAACGCCAATCATGAGCGACAAAACGTTCGTCGCGACCGTGGCGAATTGCATTTGCCGCACGATACCCAGACGTTTATCCGATCTCGCCTGGCTATTTACAGGCAGGAACGTTTCAATGGAATGGATACGTATACGTGTGGGAAACGTGGCGGGACTTTTTGAATTTGAAATTCGGTATCTACTATTGACGTTGTAACCCCGGCATTGGCCGTCAGGTAGCAGCACATACAAATGTCCAAAGGAAAATATGTCCCACAAGAATGATTATTCGTTGCCCAGAGACCCTAGCGTGGAGCATATACCCGACGACGCAATATGTTAAGGATGCTGCGTGTGTTTACCATCGGTTGACGTTGTAACGCGTCTTGTACTCCGTCCTCCGTCTTATTGTTTAGCGTCCGAGACTGTGAGAAAGATACCAGGAACAAATAGGATTGATAGAAAAATTCTTACGGGCTACTTCATGAACATCCTGAGGAAAGTCCTTTATATGCTTAGCTACATAAATCCGCATATATATATATATTTCTCTCGCTCTCCCCTCGCGATCCTCGAGAACTCGTAGAAAGCCATGACGGTATGACAATCACGTAAATGCTAGGAAACGAAGAATGTCGCAGATCAGAGAACGAGCGCCGCGTCAATTCCTTGGAAATCCTCCACATAAATGCATAACCGTCGGCTCCGCTGTCTTTGCGTTTTAATTATCATTAAACTCCGCGAATACTATGACTTTCCGTTAGTCGTACGTACGACCGTCTGACGGGTTCAAGGATCACCTAGAATCAATCTTTTAGTCCTTTTACTGCATATGCGTATACTCGCTGCGTAGTCCTCTGTAGTACCATTTCGCCATTTATCTCGAACGACGGACGGTGTATAGGTAAGTAGCGTCGACTGTACGTAAATACGTATAGTATATACTCCTGTACCGTATGCACGTTTATACCCTATACTATATTATAGCAAAGGTCCCTCGTAGTAACCCGACGCATTCGTCTTCGTATCCACGACTACCGGGTACCTATAAGAGAATAAACGAGAGGTAACGCGACGCCACGCAGGCGTCTTACCTAAATCGTTTGGTCTCGTCTGCCGATCCTTTCAGCGAGCGTCGTATAGTAGCAAAGTGGCGTCGGGAGTCCGACGATGGGATTTATTTAACGAAAGAGTCATTTTCTACCTCATTGCCCGGCACTGGCTGCAGTTACCCGCGAGTTAGGTGCTGGTCGATAAAAACTCAATCCATTACACCAAACGATATCCACGCACCATGTATAGTGATCGGTGTTTGTCGCGCGCATTGCACGAGCAGCGGAGTCCGCTAATCGCGGAATAGCAGAAACGTTTTGAACCAGTCGGTACGGAGTTAGCCACCAAAGGAATATGGGGGGAAGGTTGCCTGGCAGGAGTACTACGTGGCTTCGGAAGCGGTTCGCGTCTCGTAACTTGTAGCGTAGTAAGAAAGGTGGAAGGGCTGAGTTAGCTCGAAGCCACTATATTCACTGGGATAAGAATGGCTTTGTGCCTCGTAGTCACCTCGCGGAGAAACGGTTCGTGTCTCTCGTAGTCGGTAGCTCGGACAATAAAAAGCGTAGGTATACTCTTATCGGGCACGGCTACCAAGAAGTGTTGCTCTCTGTGGCGCCATCCGCCACCAGGTATAACCTCGGTGGATGCTGCCGTACGATACGATAAGAAAAAACCCTTGTGTACAGGGGGATATGTATTGGCGGTGGATCTTTATTGTGACGGGTCGGTAAGGTAGGGAATCGATACGATATGGAGCAAAACACTTACGAAAATCGTGATCGCTTCCTTACTGTATGTATATGTATCTGTACCAGCTCTCTGGGACGCGATCGATTTTATCTTTGTATCCCTCTTGTGAAATTCGAGCGTTCCGGTAGCGATCGACGTGCCGATCGATATCTTTGAGCTTGTCGAGTTAGCGCCTTGACCGGTATCGAGATGGAACGTTATAGAGAAACGTGGGCGGTACTGCCAACTTAAAAAATAACTTACGTTATTGTTTGTACCGAAATAGCACTTGCAGTGAGTGCCTGATATTATGATTATAAAATTTATTTAATATTATTTTTTTTTTTATTAAAGTCGTTTCGCGCCTCTGGGCTATTTCGATTTTGTATTATTTTTTTTAATGATAACCTAATAACGTGTATCGGATGGGACTGGATATCCTGCCTTTATTTATGGTCAGATTTTTCGAGGGATGCTGTGCATGTAAATGGAGATTCAGGATATCTCACAATAAGCTCGCGAAGTGCGAACTGCGAGGAGGTGGATGAGCATTGCGTGCGAACGGTAGTCGTTAATCACGTGAACGGTGATACTAATTTGCTGGGTCCACTAAAGCAAATATGGCGCGTTTAACTGCAGAGCTCATTCATCTCGGCAATCTCATCAGTGTTATGGCGGCTTGTGTGGTTCACGACTCGAAAGTTGCGCCGGTCTTACCGCTCATCAGTGCAGGAGTCACGGGTCACGCGGCGAGTCACGACTACGCGTATGCACTGCACGGGGCACTGCGCTCTGCACTTTTCTCAAGTATCTTATGGCTCTCGCCACCAGAATTCTAATGCGCCATCTGTATCTTGTAGTGGCTATAGATTCGATTGGTTGTATTTTCTATTTCTACATGTTCCATTTCACTTTGATCTCTAATACTGGATACGGTTTGCGGATGTTGGATGTAAAAGCGAAACTAAGCCACGTGACCATGTACGGTGGTGTCGGCGGAGCGAAGCGATAACAGTAAAGTCCTTTTAATTGAAATGATTGGATATGGTTATGGGATTGGCGGGAATTTTAAATATGGGTCCTCAAGAACGCAGTACACGGCATAAGGAGGGGTGTAAAATTATGTTAATGACTTTACGGACGTAAACGACTCTTAAGATGGATTTATATAGGGTGTCCAGGGGTGGTATACGCAGGGCAGTAGAGATATGGGGAATATTTGATTTTATTTCGTGTGGGACCCTGGGACGCTAATATCCATGAATGAAATTTACGGACAGCGCGCATGGGTGGGTTTGCGTGCTCGGAGGCTTAATTATTTTAATCGGTGTTACCGAACGATTAAAATTTCCTTACCTCGGCGTTACACCATCGAACAGTATTTCGAATGAATTTATGTTTTTAGATAGCATCGCTGGCACACTTGACTCTCTTGTAGAGGCTTGTCGCAATTAATTACTGTTATTTCTAGGGACCGATAAAACTTGCCGATTCCTCGCGATATCTTGCCACTCGGATATTTATTCACGGCGCATCGATTCGTCCTGGTAATCCTTACCGCACGGTACCGCTGGGTCATAATCGTTATAAATTATCGTATGGTTTTACAGCGTTCTTAAGACTTTTTTTTCCTTCAAGCACCGCTCGAAAGCCTCATAAATATTACACTGTGGGGAAAAAAATATATCTCTGTCATTGTTATTATCATAGTGTAAATATTTCATAAAAATATTAATTACAAGCGAAATACGGATAAACTTTATCTATGGTAAAAAAAAGGACGACGTTAATCCGATTAAATAGAAAAATAAGAAATTCGCGAACCACCTTGCCGACATCATTCGTTAAGACGCGGCTCGACACAGATATGCACTATTATTCAAGAATCTTAAATATCATGATATTTAAATGTCAAAAGACAACCAATCCTCGAATTATCCATTTTCATGAATATACGACATCAGCCAATCGTGAAATCGCGGAAGTCTCTGCATCAAGGCAGGTTCGCATTGCGCGTTAAATGCAGTCGGTAATGCAGGATATACGCAGTAGATATACAAAACTATCCCTATAGAAAAGTATAACAGAAATTGACGTCTGACGGGATGGGCGCGAAAATGTTTAAAGTCGCGCATGCGCACTGACCACCAAACGTATTAGTTCTAATTAGTTAACCCAGCGTATTCGCAACGTAAAAGACCCCCTTATCCCCACTCTCGTCTCCCTTACTCACAGTACGTATCGTAAACATTCGCGGAGATACGCATCTTTGACAGACTCCGCGTATCCCCGCGCGTAATTAGCATAAATGCGCTTGGCTACGTTCCGCGCGTATGCGAGAGCTAACGCGTTGTAAAATTTCTCCCTGACGTAGCCGCTGCTCGTTGTTTTCTCTCTCCGTCGTATTTCACCAAGTTATGCGTATACACCTACTGTACAACGATTACCGTGCCAATCGAATATTACCAAGCGAGCCACGAGTTACGGACGTGTCGATACCCAATGTTATTCTCCGTTTCTCCGTCCGAAGCGCGTCCCTATTACCATTGGCACAGGATATTCCACCGACATCGAAGACTCGGACCACGCATCCCGTTTCAATACATACGAGCCGATCTCTTTGAATTAGGCACCTTGACCGGTGCTTGTAATTGCTATAAATCCAAAGCTCACAAGTATAAAGTAAACCGGCACCAAGTACGTATCTACGTAGCTGACAGGTGGCACACTTGAAACAGCCATCGCCGTGGGTGGTCGACGCGCGGCGTCCCTTTAACCCGAATGACACACGACTTGCGGTGTCGTTATCTAATGTTATCGGGCGACAGTTCGATCGTAGAATCCTATAACGAAGGCCTTGCCGATTCCCTCTCGGCTCTTCCGAAGGTACGAGTATGACGCTCCCTCAAGTATCCAGTTACCGAACGATAACGAAAACGATCTTACGATATGGCTCTCGTGGAAGATTCCTGGAAGTCGTTGCAGAATGACATTCCGTGTATAGGTACCTGATGCATACGGTAAAGGTAGCGTATAGACGCACACGTTACTTTTACGAAAGTCTATAACGCTTGGTAATTCTCTTTCTCCTAGGCTCATCCTATACGGTTCGTACTCTGCACTCGTGTCTATCCGCTTGTTCAGCTATCTGGATACGTACCCCGCTAGCTAACGAGTAGTTCAATGCGCAACGCAACACGTGCCAAGATCGTTGCATCATTTGCTCGATTGCTCTCGTATATACGTATACGTATGCGGCTATAATTCATACGTTATTCAGTGGCTCGTTCTGCCGCAGTACCAGTCCTACTCCACCTCGCTTTCAAAGGTACCCATGTGCCCGAGTGCATGTACGCAAGTGCCAGAGGAAGAGACAAGATGGAGTTCAGACTTTCACCGTTGAGGGCAGAATTAAAAGAAGCTGTACGTACGGCGAGAAAACTTAGAAGCTGTTTACTTCGTATGGTTTATACGGATTTACAGGTACGTACGGTGAGACCCCCCTTTGCACGTATACCTACCGTGCCTGCGGATAGTTTGTGGGCTATTTGTACGGCTGGTGGATCTTATAGGTATACGTATAACGTTATCAGTTGGGTCGTGCGTGACACGTGTGGGACGATGAAAATCGATAGTATATAAAGTACCCTGAATAGTATGGGTATAACTGTTAAGGATTCATTGATAACTGGTAAGCTTGTACCTGTTGTGGAATTATAGATAAAAAAAAGGGGTAGGCAGATGTATAGGTATATGTATATCTATAGTGACAGGTAGAACGACGAATTTATTTAACCGGTTTTACAAACGAGACAGCCAGAACAGCCTAATTGAATAATTCTCATTAGAAGGGGAGAATATAGGCGGTGGAGGGAGAGCCGCGAACAACGCGCCCTTAAGTGGCGACCATCCGGTAATTCCGTGCGGGGGAAAAAGGGCCCGCTCTCTCTGTCCCTTTGGGTAAAAAATTAATCGTTCGAGTTATCGGTGAGGACGCCCGGTAGAAATGGTCTTGGAGTTATTTTAACGAATGTAATTACTCGCGGTATCCACACACTGTATACGCGCACACGTGTATAGATATACAACGCGAAAGGAACGAAGGATATTAATATATCTATATAGTGCGATATTTTTCTGCACCGTCGGGGGTGATCTGCCAATTTCTTAACATCGCCCACTGCGATTCGATCAGCAACGTATTACTTACGTACGATATCGTTGACGTGAAACAAATTTCCTACGTTGCCATGAAATATGCCAGTTCGCAATTGCTTTACGTCCAGCGCCATTATTATCTTGGAACGAGTTGGGTTTGGTCTTTAATTTCTTTCATGGTTAAACATTTTTTTTATATTTAGGTATCATCGACAGATACGAAAAAAAGAGTCTGGTGCGTCTGTCCTGGTAGGAGTATAAGAATGGGAAAATATTTATTTGTCGCTTCTATTGCCAAATTAGGATGCGTTCCATGTTTGCAAATCTGAACTGGATACTGTGGAACAGTGACGTGGAAGTAACGTATGAGGTTTCTGAAATCGTGACTGCGCAGTGCAGTAGCTCTCTCACTCACTAGACATTAGGTAAATCGGTGTATGTATATATATATATATATATCCGTAACACGTATGTAGAAGTATGTTGGTACGTAGGCTGGTAATAATGCACCCATAAATCAAGAGAGGCATTGTCTTCCTTATTGAATGCGTCAACCAGGCGCACGGCAGCCGCATGGGCCAATAGGGTATACTGTATTCTTGCTTCTCTGTAGCCAGTAGGTAGATAGGTAGGGTACTCTATCGGAAATTAAGTCAATTTAAATCTAATTGGATATCTTGCGAAAAGCTTATCGTGACGGCAACTTGCCGCTCACTTCACTGGACGATCATTAAGCGTTACTTTTATTCACGGCTGGGCAATTCCGTATGGACCGGCTTATGGGATTGTGCGAATATTTACATTATTTCTTTTATAAATTAATAAGGTTGTTCCGATCCCCCTACCCAACGTGCACCGAGACAGCGGGTAACCTGTATCCTGTTGAAGAGGTAAATTTCTTTTAAGCGGTCTGCTCATACTTTTTTACGCTCATCGTAAAGATATAGAACGTTATATTCATGGAGTTTTGTAAGAGACGGTTTAATAAGGATTTTCTTACGATCTTTAAACGATCTTGTTACTTACAAAAAAACTGCAGGATGCAGATTTAATATTCGGCTTAATTGAGTTGTTAACGAAATATTATGTCCGTAGCGAGACAGTTTGCGGTATAATATCGATCAAATTTTTTTTTATCGATCGCGGCTTATCATCAAAAGGAATAAACTTTAAATTGCCAGCACTTATTCAGTCGCTTAACAGACGATGCACTTTAATCGATATATTTGTTTCGGTTAAATGTTTTTACTCGATTTTGTATTGGACGGTGAGACGTAAACCGTTCCCATTGTTTCGTTTGATCATCTATCCATCGATGCTCCGGGAATACTCTGAAGACGTCAATGAAATGAAAACATGGTAAATGCCTGGGAATAATGCAAATAATTGTCTATACGTTTTATAAAAAGTAGAACACGCAAAGCTGTTAGATCTGATATCAAAAAATTCTTCGTTTTTGTTCCAGAAAAATTTTTTTTTACAAATAATTCATTACCCATTCTATGAGGATAAATGCCTTATATAGAAACTGTCAAAGTTCTCAAATATTATGTTGACATGAAATTTGGCGCGAAAATAAAAAATGTATTGTTTACAAACATGGCACACGTGTTCTACTTTGTATGACATATATATTGGTTATCGAACGCAATTTCACAGTTCAGCTTAAACAGCTACCGCCTTTCTAATCGGTCCCTTAGTAATGGACATATAATAAGTTCATTTGCGCAATTAATATTATAAATATTCTGCAAATACGAGACTTACGTAAGTCGACTACTTACGTCTGCCAGTGGCGTGTGGAAAACGTGTCTAACGTAGAGAACGTACATAAGTACTGTCAGTGTCAGGAAAAGGTAAAGTAATTTCTCTCGTATACCGATACTTACCGTACATATTAAGTCATTTCTCAAACTTCATAATTGGCACAAGCAGACTTAATTCTGGGATTTTGTAAATTAATTTTTTCCCCTATCTTCACTCGCTAAACAGTTCGATGCTTGTCAAGAACTTAGAAATTGATTTTTAACAGACACTTTTTTTCTCGACCATCGTCAAAACGGTATATCGACTTGATACAAAAATTCTCGATGTAACGTATACGCATACATGTATATCTACATTCGGCCGAGTTCCCTTTCTACGCAGCATTTCTAAAGGAGCCGATTCAATTTCAAATGCAATCTCGGCATATTACGGAAAATAGGAGAAATCTTAGCGAAAGTAAACGTAACATCGCACTGGCCACTGGAACGCTGCGTAATAATGTAACATATATATAATAATACGCTAATAATGCCGACGTCGTCTCTTGCCAGAATAAGAATATGTAATCACATAATTAAGGAACGCAATATATTTCCTTTCCATCCAATATTAACTCGTTTATGTAAAATTCCAATGACAGTTCACACGCTTTTCGAAATTCTCACGCATATTTCATTACTTGTACGTATATGCTTATCGTTATCATATAACACTTGTATACATGCATATACACCCCATACAGTTCCGGCTCCTTTCTTTAAATAATTAATCTATTACCCGATTCCCATATGGGTGGTCTCTCTACGAACGTATCCTGTACACACAGTGCAAAAAGCATATGTAATTATTATACGTCGTCCCCGGTGTATGCCTCTACGTAATTGTTTTAACGTTTTAATAACTGCGCTCGCGTGCTCGCCAGTACCGGTATAATAAAAGGGAAGAAGACTGTGCCTAATGTCCGGCACTGTAAACTGTGAGCATTGCTGGTTCATCACTGGTACCATATATGTATATCTATATAGATGTACCGTTAAATAAGAACTGACTCTTTTGTACGTACAGCGATGAGAAATATCTCTGATATTTACCTGCGGTGTACATTTCTATTTGTCTATGACTATACGAGCTCTTTGCGATACCTCGATAACCGAATGACAATATATCGCGTAACACGTATAGGTACGTCATACCAAGCAGAAATGCATTTGCTATTACACCAAAGTTTGATCGTTATCAGTCGATACCTTCGGTTTATGACAACATTGGTTAGCGCCCGTTATATTAACTGGAATCGGCATCACAATGCGCCATATGCACCGACAGCTATGAATCACAATCTCCTTTCGATCTGGTGCGCGGATCTAGAAATGAGCTTTGATATATCTCACGGGATAGGGAATGGTTTTGCGGGACAAACCAAGGAGTATTATAAGTACCCGTGCGAGTCAGGAAACTCGCTGTAGTTTCGCATTGAGTATGTAAATGGTATTAGGACACGTGTATGCACGCGTAAGATAGATCGTATCTTGGGGTAAAAAAGATTTTATGAAATTTTGAAAAATATTAATTTATACTCAACGTATCTGGAGATACGTATGAGAGTGATTTTTTTTTTGTCAAATCTTAACACGTATGGACGTCTCCGACGTAACTTCGTATTCCTCGAAGTTTTATCTCACGAAGGACATTCCCAACCAATTATTACACTCGGATAAAAGACAATCACACGTATACGATACCCTAAGAATTTTCTCACGCAATATGCTTTGGAAATCACACGATTGTATTACACGCCGTTTACACCTGTCCAAGGTGACCACGTCCTTGTTGCAGGGTATCTCGTACCTTCTAATTGTCTAACCGTACCTTTTGTTTCCAGGAGGAGAGCGAGCTCTCGAGCAAGTGGTGGGCCAGCGCGCCCCGCCGCCCTGACAGCCCCTGCGTCCTGGGGGCTCCAACGTCTAGGGAGGTACGTCAAAGAATTAATGAATTTTCTCAATTACATATCACACTCGAATTATCATGTTGAAATTTTTCGATTTTATGTACCTCGAAATTTTATAGGTCAGAAAATTCAATTCCCCACTAGGTCACGTATCCCTATAGCCTATATCCTCTGTAGCCTAGGGAAAGGTTAAGCGTGACATTCTAGCTAGGATGGAGAAACTCGATCGATTCTCGAGTACGTGACGGCACCCGAATCGCAAGCCTGACTGGGTAGTTCGACATGTTCGTCCTGATGCGACGTACTAATAGGGAGCGACGTTGGCAAGAAGCTCAGCTGCGGCGTGTTGGCATGTCGACACCGGGTAGTCGATTAGTGCGACTCGCTTGAAGGTGTCGATTTAGAATGGTGATCGTACGAGGTTCGCGACGATCCAGTCCCTCTTGGTACGTCACCTCGAAATCCTTGAGCGACAGATGATTTTCTTTTGTCGATCCTCGGTTCGAGTTCTTTTGATCACGGTGTGCTGCCTTCGATATGTGTCTCAGCGGGATAACTTTTCTTTCTGGGCCACGAGGAAGTATGCTGTGCGTGTAGTTCATTGTCGGTACTGACTCATTGTCTCTCTGTCTATTCCAAGGGTGCATCCGTGTACTACTGGTGTCGGATCTTCCTTCTTACGGCAGTTTCTTCGCGGTACGTTCCTTGGGGCTTATCTAGGATTTACCTACGTAGCGCCACCCACAGGGTCAAGCGAGATGATGGGTGCGACTACGGTCGGTATTCGCTGTGCATATTACGTCGTGCAACGACGCGAGGAATACGAGACTCTGAGCAGTCTGAGCAATGGCATAGGCTATTTCCTTCTGTATACTTTTAGACTTTTGACACGTGGTTCGAACGGCCGGTGAATTTTTCTGTGGCCGACGCGATTTCATAGGGATGCTAAAGAGAGTTAACGGTTTAGGTAAATTATAGAGAAAAAGTGATTTATTGATAAGAAAATAGTATTATCAGGTAATAGTATGTATATGGATTTTGAATAGAGATTTTTATGGCGGTAGCATTGCGTATGTGAATATTATATTAAATATTTAGTTTAGATGAAATTTCGAAAATTTTTTCCCAATTATTACGATTTTACAGCGATAAACCGTAAAGGGATACGTAGCGTGTAAAGAGATGGGCTATCGGTGTATATATATGTTTGAGAGTTGTAGATACTAAAATGCTTATCGAGTAACCAGTACCTTCCATCAGACCGACAGGGTCTAGCTTTTGCATCATAAGGTTGGCTGTATGCGGTCTAGTATCGAGGGCCTTAATGTCTATGCATCCGCAGCGGCATCAGGTACGGTGCAATTCCGTTACGTACCTACGGGCTTCCCACGCCAATTAAACATGACTCATTAACGGGCAGCAGCGGTAGTTGGGATCGATGCCTGACCGAGCACTCGACCCTTCTATAACTCTCCGCGGAAGCAATCGGAACTAATCTCGACCATCCACTCCGGCTGTTCGCAGACTGATACTACAGGTACCCTAGATCCTTTGATTCAGCATTCGATCATTCTTTTTAAATACGACCAAGCATTCCTCATAGAAGTTTCATTCTTACGTTGTATATTTTTCGTAGAAATCATTTTATGATTTTTCCTTTTTTTTATATTAGATCAATATCGTGACCTCGAATGAGTCTTATTGTTTTCGATTGAATTTTAAATAACAAGCGTTATCCAATCCGTGGAAAGAATTCTGGGCAAATGATATTTGCATCTGTTTTACAATTACGAAATTGTATAGATGCCTGAGAACGTGACAATTCCAACCGTAATAAAGCAGTCGGATTTATGATCGAACCTTTGCAGAAGTTCCAGCCTAGACTAACCTTATATTAGAAGGTGTAACGGGACTGTAAAGTCGAGAACAATACGAACGTGTCTCGTCTTCGGCAGGCTATATGTATATACATCGGGTATAGCTTAGCTATGCAGAGTAGACGCGAAACCTGCTAGAATCTTAGGGCAGGTCTGGAAGAGCTTGGAAGAGTGAGAAGAGTCAGAAAGAGCCGACGTCGGTCCCCTGTACCCAGAGACCGACCGGTTAAATTATTGCACAGCCACTTCGCGATTGCTTCCGATAGTTGGAATTCCGACTCGCCTCGAATTCAAACGTCGCGATTTGCTTTGGCAGTCATGGAATCCTCTCGCGGCTGCTGCCTGACTTCGTTCACGATCAGACTGGACTCCGGGGTGTCCGTTACAGGCCGGCATTTAGACAGACTGTGGGAGCAGAGCGTAGCAACACAGAACTCTAAGGACTCTCGGCACTCACCAATTACACAGATTAGAGAGACGCTTAAGCGTCAGTCCCAAGATAATTATACGCAGTGCCTGAACTATCTTTAAATTTGCAAGAGCTTCGATGAGTCCTCAATCAGAGTCCATTGCTACCGAATTCCCCCAGTTTGCGTTGCAGTCCCATTGCGAACTGTAAAAATTGAGTATCGTGCAATTTTTTCATACTCTATTTCGCATAAGATCAGAGTGACGGATCTTTCTAAAATATCTTTACGATCGTCGCTCGACATGACCGAGTTCCGGTCAAAGTACGTTTCGCTGCGTGAAGTGGCGTTCTGCTAGTTTACAACGTGGGCTGGGCCCGCTGAAGTGGACACTCCCGGATCTCAAAGGTGTCGTCACCACTCGCGCACGGTGCGCTCTTCTCCGAATTACGTAAGCAAGAGTACCACAGGCTATACCGCACCTTCGTCACGAACAACATCACTGCGTTCTATATCGGAGACGCGGGACGCAGAACGCGCATCTGCTGGCCATTCAAGCCTTTTGTTTTTCCCGCGTGGGCGTACGGGGGAATCTATTGTTGCCTGCCTCCAGCGAGCTGGACTACTCGCGCTGTATCTGAAGCGAAGTGGACGATGATGCCGGAGACTCCAGAGACGTGCGCATTGTGATAGCAGCATGGTACTTGAAGTACGTCGTGTCCTCCATCCAGTATGCAAACGCATTGAGCTTGTTGCTCCTACTATAGGTTACTGCCTTTGACGATAATCGCGTACGGGGATACTCGAGCGGGAATTGTGTGCTTTCTTTTTTCGATACCTACGACTTATTATTGTTTTATATCGAATGCATTTTAACGCTTAAAACTTTTTGCGTAGTTTGATTATTTCTTTCTTTCTTGACCCATCAGCATTTTTCATGAGTCGCTGGGTCTGCGTTAACGTCTACGAATTTACAT
Organism: Cephus cinctus; assembly: GCF_000341935.2. Taxonomy (NCBI): domain Eukaryota; kingdom Metazoa; phylum Arthropoda; class Insecta; order Hymenoptera; family Cephidae; genus Cephus; species Cephus cinctus. Next base: position 1,739,565 of record NW_014332886.1, read on the forward strand.
GTCGACAAGCAGACGACCTGAACGCGCATCGCATGCCGCTCGAGGTGTGGCCAGACACTCGAGTATTCCAACTTCTAACAGCGATATCCTAGGAGAAGTCAGCGTTGGGCACGTTGGAACGAGGCGCGTCTTCGATTGTGCTTTGGAATTGCTTTGTCGATGGCGCGAAGGGGGG
>NW_014332886.1:1739891-1743310 GCF_000341935.2 Cephus cinctus
GGGCGGGAGGGGCGATTCACACGCGGCCCACGGACCCATGATCTTTCTACGAGACACGCGTAATAGCAACTATGCGCCTACTTTCTTCCAGACACGGCTTTGATTTGCCCACACGGTACTTGCTCTTGCGGCAGGTGGCCAAAGTTCAAAGGTCTCGAGATTGGGCCTTGTGATATAATATTTTCGTAAGTCAAAGACAACAAGTCTTCATTTTCCATACGGGACTCCTCCGTGATAAATTAGTCAGCTGCTCGACGTCCGCTCATTCGTCACACGGCTATTGGGTTGATTAATTGTTCTACTTTACGAAGTTAAACTAACAATACGACACGATGCGACAAACTTTTAGACTGTGTCTAATCTGACCCGATCTGACCTATACTCAAACTAATAGCGATCTAATCCCGTCCAGAGAAAACCTAACTCAGTTCTGATAGGAGTCAACACTCAAACCTAACTCAACCCTAATCAGTTTCTATACCCTTTAGGAAAATCCTAATGTGACCTGATGCAAAATCCTCAAATATCCAGTTTAAGTAGGCTAAATCAATTCCAACGTAATCGCGCCCAATTTAACTTTAGCGTGTCAGGGTCCTACGTGGCAATTGTGCTTTATCTTCGTTGCTATTGTATCCTTATGATATATTAATTACCGGCTGTTCTCGCCCGACAATAGATCGATATTGCACGGATTTGTCGTGCGCCGAATTAAATTGCCGGGTCTATTGTTCTCGTTAGCGGCACGAGACAATCGACTAATCGTTCGGCTCGTGTATATAACTTGAATACCCAAAACAATAGAGCGTGACATAACGACTTAACGAGTGGGATAAGTGGACAATTGAATGGCTTTTATAACTACCTTATTATTGGCTATTAATTTCCTTCATTGGCCGCCAACGACATGTACCTTACCTTTATTTTTTTTATTTATCAATCGACTTGTGTACCCCCTCCCACCGAATGGCCCTTCCTCGTTTTCACGTCTCCGATGTAAAGTGCCACCAGTGCACTTTTACAATTCTTTGATTCACGCCACGTGCAACGGACATTGCCTCCCCGGTACGAGGAAGTAGACGAGAGCACACAAAGGTGCGGAATTTTTAATACGAAATCTGTCGAGTCAGTCGCTCCTAGCTTACCTTGCAGACGCAACATCTGCTCTTGGCTTTTGTACAGTACAGAATGCCTCGTCTTCTCGACTTGCTATACCAGTCATTTTACTTGTTTTCTTTTTTCTATGTTTTTTTTTTTTTTTCAACCGCAAGTTCATCCAGCGACGTTGCGCAATTCGACACTTGAAAATCTCCAACAGACGGTTATTAGAAACTTTATCCTTACGCTACTTAAGCCCGTCTTCATCTAATTTTCAATAAAACTAGACGTATCGCAAAGATGTACTCGTGCATCATTGCCAGATAAGCCAAGGTTGTTCAGTCTTAACATGCACCATGATTTATTATGCATTGCTTAGGAGTCGCTGGGCTCAGTGCCCCCTGTGTCGTAAACACACGTTGCAATACTTGTTTTGTTCGATCGAACAGCTGCTAACCTAGGCGCATCCAGTTCCTGAAGTTGTCACTCCTACAGGTGCAATCTTATGGTATATATATATTCACAGTCACTGTCATTTCAGAATACTAAAATCATTATGGTTGCAGTTAATTTTGCTTTTACCATTGCGATGGAATAATAAATTGAAATGCATTGGGTTATGGGCTTGATAGACCGGTCATATATGTTATTTATATACGTATATATACATACGTATCGTAGGTCTCTTGCGTAGGTACATACGTCTCTCTTGTCATCGGTAACACCCGTCCACTTTTATCTATAGTAATATCGCTATGCTAAGTACAGTTCTTAGCAGAGTAATACATCGACATGGGCGGCGTAGCACCGGCTGCCATGAATAATGCCAATGGCTAAGAAATATGACGGAGTCCATCGCTCGAAAACATAACCTTCTTACAAATGAATCACAGGATCGAGTCTAATGCTGCTTGGGTTACGTTTTCTGTTAGCAATCAGCATGCTGTCGGGTTTAGCGCGATCGTTGTGTGTCTGTAGGCTTGATCAGATATAGGAGAGCCAGCTTGAAAGGTATTGACTGTCTCCCTTGGAACGCTTTATAACGGAGTCGTATTGACAATATATAATCCGGCAGGATAGAACGACGAATCTTGTATCTCAGCCGAATCTCACGGACACCTCACTGTCAATCACCCAATTTAAGATTTACCAGCCTCCTGCGATGATCGATGTAATTGCAAGCACGAACGCTGCGTGCTTATGGCCAAGCTATGCCAGAAGACGTCGACGAACATAGACAGTCATCTTTTGGAAATCTGAGTTATCGGGTGATAGCTGATAGGCTGCTGAATCTTTTCGAATCGCTATGGTCGCTTGACGAAGATAAGAGTAGAGAATTTTCGAAATTTTAAATACGACGTTGACAAGTGGAAGTTGAGGACTGTTATTAAATAAAAAAGATCATTAAGGCCTGTCAGTGTGGGAAATATTGAATAAATTAATATAACACACCGACATGGATTTTAATTGAATTGTTGATGCAAGTCTTGAAATCCTTATCAAGATGGAATGGTTAGCGGGGTAATGGGATATCGTGAATTAAAGTGAACTAGAATATCTTAATTAAAATTTTATCCTGCTGTATACTGATCTAACCGTTCGTGGTCATATGGTCTGCTCGTAAGGCTCGTATAGCAATGGACCACCGTGAAGCTGTGACACTTTGGTCGAATGCATTTATTAAATGCAATTTCGAAGGGATCCATAGCTGGCCGATATCTCGATACTGCTCTACGTCGCTTTGGAACACTACTGGAGAGTCTCTTCCTTAGATCGTATCATTTCTATGTAGGTACTTCTCGTGTAGCATTAACAGGGGACTGAGGTAGCTGATCAGGTCGGGGTTGCCAGTACCCTCGGTTAGAGGATCGTCATATTTTTCTCAGGATAAAGCTGAAGCAACGACGGAATAAATTATTGCGATTAGCTCTGTCGATAACTTTCGCAACAGTCGAGTTTACCGGAACAGTTTAACGGATTCTAGGTAGCTACGATGCAAGTACACGCATATAGGTTGTGACGTGATTTTTCGAATCACGGTCCCAAGGCGGCTCCGGTTACCGATACAGATAACGTTCTCGATTTCTGGTTCCCTTCGGGTCGCCACCCTGCTCAGAAGCTACGCTCTCGGGTTGATTTGTATAATTATGTCAAGGCTCTCGTAAGATGTCGTTATTGTTTAGTTGAGGTCGAGGTGCTCGAATCTGCCGTGGGGAGATAGTCTCGACGTACCGAGTTGCCCGGCAGAGGAGACGACCCGACGGAGACGTCTCCGCGGACCGGCAGGAGCCCGGGTGAGATACCGGCGCCCCGCTGGAGATGGG
>NW_014332886.1:1743748-1803550 GCF_000341935.2 Cephus cinctus
TCTCTGTCTCTCGCACTATTTGCCGGACTCTTACTCCGACCCTCTCTACCTGAAACCTAGCAGCCTGAGCGGCCGTGCATTTCCGTACCCGTCCGCTCCCGTTCGTGTATCCAGTTGCGTTTGCTGATTTTACGCGACCCCAAACATCAGCACCTACGGTTGCGTTTCTCGATTTTACGCGTCCCAAAAATCGACAGGATCCGTTAAGCTATCGCCTCGTCCGATAGGTTCCGTCAGAGCTCTCGTTCTTGGTGGAGTTGGGCCTGTTCCACCCCAACTCCCAGTTTATACCGGCTCGTCAGTTCCCGGTGAAAAAAGAATTGGCTGGCGGCCGCCTGGCTTGCGGATACACGAACGACGGGTGGACGGCCGAAGGTAACATAGGTTGGTTCTCGAAGATAGTTCGTTCTCGTATGTTTTGCTATCGGTGTCGGGTCACGAAAAAAAAGTACGTTACAAGGTATACGTGAATATATTTAACGAAGATTACTATTTGAGTTTAGCATTGATCTTGTATATTGCTCGTTACTTTTTTTTTTTTTCTTATTCGTCTCTTATTCGTTACTATCACGCACTCTTTTCTTCGTACTGGTCCACAGACGTTTACCACCGGTTCGTAAGTTCTTTAAACGGAATGAGATCCGGCCAATAAAACAGTCACTTTGAACGTCGAAATAACGTTGGACGCGCATTCCTTATAAATGAGACGGATTGGTCTATCATGAGAAATCACCGTAATTCTCAATTTCATCGTAACTATATTTGAGGATGCTGCACTCGATCCAAGCCCTTGGGCCATAATTAATTCGAGACGCGTATCGCACACGAAATCTTAACTGACAAATTAGATGCTACGCTGCGTTGCAGTACGGTGAATGCTCTGTCATCTTGACGACTTCAATTTCTAACCGACCTATCCATAATGCCTTCAAGTACCAAATTGACACGTTACAATTAGACGAGACCGGCCCATGTCGAATCCTTAGTGCACAAGCACAGGTACACTTATTTAATATACACGAAGGATAGTCCAAAGTTTTCTAATTCTGACAATTATAGTTTTTTTTTTATCTGTCAGAATTATAACGTTATAATTCTACATTGCGTTAATAACGTTTATAGCTCGGATCTATATTTTTCCTATGTCTTTTCCGCGATAGGCAACCTTTGTCCGGGTACACCAAGTGGGCAGGTACCTGATACCTTTTATGGCTGGTACGAGAGTAAGGTTGGATTAGGTCGAACAACTTGAAATAAAGGCTCCACCTGATAATCCGTAATCAGCAGTCCGCATGTCTGGGTTACTTGATGATCGCAAGGAAGCGGTGCAAGTCATGCGGCTAGGTAGCCGTTGGCGGCTCCCTACTGGTTGGCGGCGGCGTAATATCATTATCATTGACTAAGTGAACCTTGTAAGGTTAATCAATTATTAGAGTTATCCCATGGTAGCTGGGTAGTAGGTAGCTGGACTATCGCGGTACGTGGTAGCTATGGTATATCGATAGAATCGCCAAGTCATCGGGATCGAACTGACCTCGAATAGTAAACGATGCTTCTCGATACGACCTAGCGGCTTTTATATTTTTACTATGGGTAATGATATACACGCTAAGTGCTTCGTGTATAACATACAGAAGCACGTTGGACCAAAACTCTCATCTTGACTCCAGCATCTTGAATTTAGAAATAGAGACTTGTTAGACCGTACATTTAGTTGGGTGCTGGATGGAATTTTTTTTCTCAAGATTTTACATGAGATTTCTCATGGTGCACTTTGTGCAGCTTCCGGTACGCTTGTTCCTCCTGACAGATTTACTTCAATCGCATATTTATTGACACGGCCACGTTGCGGATCGCTGAATAAATCTATACACTGGTTGTTCGTCTTGTCTCTGTTGCTGATTCCTACCTATCCGGAACACGTATTGCAGATTCGTTGATTCACCGGAGATCCCCATGGACCAACAACCGGTCTTAGCGAACTTCGCGATCCTGGTACTTCGATATCGTATGGCAGCAATAACGAGCTATTGCTTCTTGTTGCTTGCCGGTTCGATCACTGCTCAAATGTCATTTCCAGTCCGGCACACGCTCATTGTCCGCTCAACTTGTGGCTCGACCTTCCATAAAGGGGATATCAGAAGCGACACCGACAGCGAAAAAGCACACGCCTTGCCATTTTAATCGGGTTTTCTTGGATATCTGGTGGCGAACACGGCGCCATATCTATATTCTCGCATAAGTTTGCTTTTTGCGATGGAAAAGGATTAGACGTTCTTGGTATTCATAGCTGTTATAGATTCTTAGTAGGGAGTCATTTTTTAAAACTGGTTTTAATTCTTTTCCTTAATTATACGCGCCGTTCTCGACCTACCAAGTAAAAATTTGGATATTTTGGATCGATCGATCTGGACCCTGTATTTTTATTTTGGGATCATTGATATTAATATCCTTGACGGTACTTTGCATTCATGAACTGTATACATATACATGTATATATATAGCCGCGATTAATCAACTTGATATGTTACTGGCAATGCAGCTGCCATGACCTCCGTGCAATTAACGATTAGCACATCTCGTTACAGATCATCACGCTTTGTCTTGGCTGTTATCGGGTTGGTAGTCACGAAGGGCTCGTAATCGGGAGCCTCGGGTGCGAATTGCAAGACGTGAAAATCAATGTGTCTTCCTTGACTGGTGTGTGATGCTCGGAGCATTGATGATGATGATGAGATCGTTAATACGGATGACTGAGAAACGCTTGGGAGTAATTTGCATTATTTTTATTTGTGTCAATTAATAGGACGCGGAATAAGATTAGAAGCCTTAACAAGTATCATGCTGTGAAATCATAAAGCACAGGATCAAGTTTAATTTTTGGCATTACGAACCGTCCATAGTATATAGATATACTTATACAGTTATTCTCGTAAATCCCACGAGAAATTGAATACTCGATAAATCGTAAAGCGATACCATTTAAAAAAAAAGCTTATATGAATTCTAATTGACTGAACACAGGAAGTAGCTGATCTCGCGTGATTCGCACAATCGGAAGACACTCAACGATGGAACCGGACGCTTCCCCGTGGTTTGTAATAAGGCTCGGTCATTATGTCGAATATGCGCGATCGCTTACCGATAGGCTAAATAAGAAAATTCCCTTGATAGATTTCCAATGCGGCTGTGATTTATCGACGTGTAATCCGTTGCCCGAGTGTACAGGCGCGGTAAGCGATCATGGCAGATGAATATTGTAATTCCTTTATCCATCTGTAATATATTACCAGATAGGATATTACGCCGGGTGGCACGATCGGGGCTGACCGCTAAACCAAGTAGATATCGTATGGCCTGTGGGCCAAGGCATAATAGAAACCCATAGAACAGTAAAGAGGAGAAAGCAGTGGCTCTGCCTAATTTCATGGGGAATTTACAATTTGTAGCCGAGCGGGCAGCGACCATTATTATTGATTATCCGTTGCTAGTTATCCTCTACACCGTACACAGCAATAGATAGGTACTATACCCATCGATCGTCAATACCATAGCATCCCATCACCCGACAGCAGCATCATTACCACCATACTGCATTCGGATACGTATTAGCGAGCGAAGGTTGAAATTGCATCGGTAAAGCCTTGTCAATTTACTCGTGCAATTAAGATGAGGTAATATTTCGGCAGCGTATTCCATTAAAATCAATAAACCATAACGCGTTAATGAACCAATAATTATCAGCTGCATACATCCCATAATGATTTCACGAGCTCGTATACCATACAATTGAAATTTTTTTTTCCTTTGCTTTACCTCCATCTAATTATGCGGTTTGATAAACGCACCTGAATCCAAATTATTCCTTACTCCAATGTATCTCGTGAACATATCTAGAGCACTGTGCTGCATTTATGTCAGTGCACTTTAAACCCTAGTGCACTTTTACCCACGAATGCTGCAGTACACTGAGCTTTCTGTGCTTTCTCGACCCATCGCTATATACTCTCGGCTTCTCCACGTAGCTAGGTAGGTAGGTGGGTTAGGTTAGGTTAGGATCTTCGCAGAGCCTTTGATCGTGTCTCTTTAATTGTACGAGTCTTCGTGGGATGAAAAGGCTGACTCGTACACGCCCTCGGCATGCATCACAACGCGTCTTACGTTTGCCTATTCAAACGGTACAATGTAGCGTGCACGGGATGCACTCTTTATATATATATAGTGTATGTATATTGTACATACATACTATATTCTGGCTAAGTATCTACGCGCTGGAAATGGTGTGCAGAAATATTCCGTTTGCCGCTTCCTGCTCGTTTAATCAATGACATCTTTAGCCAGGGAGACGAATGATGCACCGTCTGGTAAACTGCAGTTCTTGGACGCGAATGAAAAAGCGGAGAGCGCCGAGCAGCGATACGGCTTTTATATGACGTCGAATATATTCGGTATCGCATTATTAACGAACCAGGAGTTACTCGAAGGAACGTTATTTATAGTGCGAAAATTGTTGCAAAAATATATTGAAATTTTCTTTTTAATACAGTTCCACTTAATGATATGCATATGGTAGCTGCACTTTGTACATCGAAGAGTGCCTCACTATGCATCCTGGTCCATGGAGTGTTCGATACGAATAAATAAATTTTCATGCGTGGGAAATTTTATTATTCCGTATAGAAGAATATTTTGCACCGTGCAGATTGTCTTTGGGTGTGCTTCGCACTACGTGGTGGCTATCGATGACATCTTTAGGAGAGTTGCGATAAGCAAGGAGCATGCTGGGAGTCGAGGACGCAGAAACCCACGTAGAGGAGGACAACGGGGAGTGTCCGGTGCATGATAAATCTGTTGCAGCTTAATTCGCATCAGCTGCATCAGCTGCACCAGCCTTCGGGTTGATGCACTTCGACTTGAACTCGTTCATCCACGCTCCCCTTGATTCGTTCCCCCCTCTCCTCCTACTTCAAGCTCCTCACCTTATTCCGCGATCCCCCTTTCTCCTGGTCCCGCGCGAGATCCGCACGAGATGATGTCACGGGGGGCGTGTCTCGTTGAGATGCGTACGGGAATTCTTTTGGCGTGTCTTATCGCTGATTTTTAAATATTTTTATTAGCGATTAATGCATCCCGTGCTTTTGACAGGTATCAGTTTCATAAATTGAATTTTTCATTAAGCCGCATACGCGGCGCATCAGGTAGCTCGAAAAGTGCGAGGGATATCGTGTAATACATTCGCTGGTATCGTATATGTATATAAATGTATATTGGACGTTGATAGGATGTCAATTAAATCGATAGGGATATCTTAATAATCGATTCTTATTATATTCTTTATTGGATCTTTATTAATGTCAGGTCCTGATATTTAATAATGAGATTTCTCTCACGGCTTTATGTATCGAACGTTAAGGTAGCGGATACGTCGCAGGGCATTACGCAACCCCATTAATTTCTAACACAGGGCAACTAGGCACTACGCGGATTCATGAATGTCTCAATGAAGATTTAACTCTACTAATGGCAACATAAATTATCACTAATACTCTCCGCGGTGTCGTGATTTGTTACGGCTGTGTTTCTAACATCGGCAGATATGACATCTCAATCGATAACGTGCCAGTCAACGAATCCGGAACCAAATTAAATGTATGCCTATAACAGTTGGCACCGACCTACCGTGACTCGTCGTAAATACGTGCCGATATTACCATAAGGGAATACAATGATCATTTATAACGATCGTATAGATGCGTTACGGGACTACAGATTAAAGTCTTATCCGCAATGCCCGTAATTTTTATCGAAGTTTATATTTTGGTAATATATGATGGAATTATATATTTTTTTTTGACAAACGGGATTTTTCGAAAGATACGGTAGATGGGTCAGTAACGGTATTCGCAATTAAATAAAAAAGATGGCGTCCCGCGAAACGTGATCTACGACGACCATGGGATTGTCGTCATCGACAGAAGATTCAATGTCGTCTGTCGAACTGTCCGAATTGTGGCTTCGATTCAACTAACAAGGCCCAGCCAGCCAAATAAAGACATCACCGATTGGCGTCATAAACATCTTCTCAGCGGGACGAGTAGCCAGTCAGTTTCTTCGTACGTCTGTATTTTGTAATGAGAACTGTTACTTCAAAAGTCGTTTGTAAGCGTTTCCCATATGGTGGTTTGTATAGCACAGGAGACACGCAAAGCATGGTTACTTTAGTAACGACGATTTTCAAATTTTTGTTGAAAGTCAATAAAGTCGAAAAGTCTTTTGTCGGATTTTCTTAATACGCCTAACTCGTAGAAATCAAATGAAAAAAAAAATAAATAAAAAGATTGATATTCTCATGTAGATATAACACGATAATACAAATATTGACATATACTTTGTTATTCATACCATGACCTCAGCCGAATTGTGTTGATCGTAGATACACTTGAAATAACCAGAGTTCCTTTGATCGGTCCAAATAAAGCTGTTTCGAGACGGTACCTAAATCTTGAGCAACGTGCAATGTGGAAGAGGCTGGGTTTCTCTATTTTCCTAAAATATGACTCATAAAAGGAAGTGGATGGCTCGTTTCGTAACCTAAATTCGAGTTATCGGTTTCATCTGTACCACATGTGTTTACGTGGGCACACGGGACGTGAATTAAGAACGCGACACCCGTATTTTGGAATTCAGAAGTCGAAACCGGATTAGCAGTTTAACCTCCGAAAAACTTGTTTAACCGCGTGTCCTGAGTAATCTCGAAGAATCTAGGAAGCCCCCAAGTGCCACTCCCAGGACTACATCCAGTATATCGTAAGTGCGTATATTGTATACTTGGCGGGATATACGGCAGTGTTTGGAATTATCGGTAACATCTACCGTGGCTCTAGTAACTACGAGTTATTACGAAGATGAGCCCATTATGTATTATACACGGTGAGTTTTTATTCCGATCAAGTACTATAGCCACTATATCCACTCATGCGAGGAACTCGAAGTGTGTAAGATTGGGTTAACTGCTGATGTAGACATAACAGGAGATGGGGTGTTTATAGAGCAATTTTTGAATTAGAAGATTAGTCCTGTGGGAGACGTTGAAAAAAAGAATTGAAATAGAAATTAATACTCTTTTTTTTTTTTTTTTTTTTTTTTTTTTTTTTTTTTTTTTTTTTTTTTTTTTTTTTTTTTTTTTTTTTCATTTGTTTCACGGCTCAACGATCGTTTATTATTTATTGCTGGGCAACTACGGAAATTAATAATTGCATGAATTTCTAAGAGTCTTCGACATATAGTCGAGTACTGTTAACTTCTGTCTATGAGATATATCAACGATATACACATATATACATATATACATATCGTAATGAAGGTATAATTACGAAATAAACGAAAGGGATCGAAAATATTTGTCCCACTTTAGTTTGATTCCCGCAGGTCGGGGCACTGCTTCTAATTAATTAGGATATTATTAATGATCGTTACGCGCTCATTACAAGTCGCTACTGTGAGAACGCAGCGTACCCGACTACACGGTCACCTTCTAGGTTTCATTGTAAAAAGTCCATCAGGCCTTTTATTAGTTACCGTTAATGTCCTACATCGCTCGATTTTCATTCCCGCTAATTTCGCAGTATCATCTCGTTCTGCTGGTATCGATCTCATGTTTCTTTTATTCCGCATTATAAGCCCGCACGAAAATTCACCATCATCGATATATAGTATCCCATTGGTAAATCGAGCGCGTCCTATCGTGCAGAAACGTTGAAAAATGGTAAGCGTAGCTACCGTTCGCGATATCTCCAAAGTCGAATTTCTCCCGCCATACAAATACAGCCGTCATAAAGATCGAGTACGTCTTATCTATTCCGAGAGTGTCTCGCGGCGGCGTCGTTGATTATTCGCCAAGCATAAAGTTTCATTCGCACATGTGTACGTACGGGTACGGCAGTCGCCTCCAGCCTGTACAAACAGTGTTGCGATATGTTATTAGCGCCCTATCGCGTTTTACGGTACACGATCGATTTATTTTGCCCGCTGGCACGTGGTCGGTTGGAATATAACGTTTCTCCACGTTGCCGATTTTTGATCATCCCGAAATTTCGTACTCGGTACGATGAAGTAATTTCTTTATACTCCTTGACAATCGTCATAGTGAACTGTCCACCGGCGATTAATCGAAAACATGTCTATTACGGTTGAAAGTCGAAAAAAAATTTTTTAAGTTTAAAAAAAAATTGAAAAATTATTTTCTTCACCTGACAGTACGTTGATTAACCGGTAATAAATAGAAATGCTACTGTTTCGTATATTACGTATATCGCACGTGAACGAGGAGAAACGATAGATTGAAAATAATGATGAATTCACATTGCCTAACGAAAGGAAATAATTTTCCCGGGAAAACGATCCAGTATTATCCATTGCCCACTGGCTATTGGCTGTTAGCTATTAGCGCTACGTCACGGCTGTGGTACAGGGTGGGCAATAGGTAACTCGGGTCAGACGAACCTCGTGGGAACTGGGTGTGATTAGTCCACATCAATAGTAACGCTAGTTATGCTAATTGCGCGAAAGCACTTCGGACCGGGCACCAATGACTACTGGCAAATAGGTAGATTAGATTCCTCATTCAGATGAGTCGTGCAAATCCTGCATACACAGTTACTCGTATATAGAGTTTATTGATTACAGGGTTGATCCATCATATGATCTATTATATGAAAAATAATCTATAACTCGATGCATAATAGATTCTGACTCGAGGCTTTTACTCGGCGGGTCACTTTGGATAAGCTAATGGCAAATAAATCGCTTAGGCACTATAGCCGTTTACGTAATACTTTATTATTCCCTTCCTTGCTGCGGCTTCTATACTGAGTTAGTTTCTCATCCGAAGGTACCGTTATAACAGCCTCGTTACGGATCTTATTGTTATAATTTGATCAGTGACAGACAGTCTTATGCAATCTCGCTGGGAACAGTGATTTTTACTATGGCGCTAGAGTCGAATGAATTTCTCAAGACATCGGTTCGGAGATGCTGAAGAATTTTTTTCGTTGTTTGTTACAGGCGGCGGGACCGCCGGTACAGCTTGAACCAGTCGATCTGTCCGTGAAGACTCCCGTGGTACTCCAAGTACCAAGATACAGTCCAGCAGGGAATATCGCAGCAGCCCGGAGGATCCCTTCGCCTTCAACGACACCAACGCCACCACCAGTCTGCGCGTCAACCGGTGAGTCAATAGTGACGGAATATTTTTATAATTCCTATTCTTTTCCCATGACGATTATTTTCTTCTGGGATTATTATTGTTGTGCCGGGGTTAGCGAGACCAGCTGGGTGGTACCTAGCTGCGTTTCGAGTTCACCAGGTACTCCTACTCCTGGTCTAGGAGCAGGCCTAGTTACTCCTTCCTGACACTTCTCAGCTGGTAGTAGGATTGGCGATATGCTCTTTACTCCTCCCTCGAGACTTCACTAGGTAAGGAGTAGGAGCGATGCTGGAGTGGGAGCTGAAAGTCTTCGATTTTATCTGCGTGGAAACACCGAAAACTTGAAACTTTATATCTCGGATGTCTTAATGGACCAAGGCTGTACCGAGTCTGCGACTATCTCGGAAACCCACGCGTTTAATGATTTCGATGTGAAAAATTGCTGAATAGTGATGTGGAGATGTGTATTATGTATATATATAACGAGGCTGATGACACTTGTTCCGTGCTAATGAATATTGCTGACGCCTTTTGCTGTCGCAGCATCCCTATTCAATTATTTGATAGGAGTATCGCACATTAATTCGCTCTTTGCTGACGGATGGCTTTCATTAAGTACCGCAGCTGCCTGAACGGTTCAAGGATACTAATTTCTTTGGTGCTCCCTTCGCTGGTTAATGCATATTATCGATTATTTCATTACGTGGATCCAGCATGTACAAGCCACTGAAAAATTTTAATCTCGTTATTGAATCTTGCGAGTGGTCGGTCCGCCCCACACTTTCATCTTTTTTTTCTATTTTTTTTTCTTTTTTAATACAATATTTAATATTTCTTTTTTATAATAGTCTCAAAACCCAAATCTACGACTTTTTCCCTCAATGCCTAAGGATCCTCACGGTAGTTCGTGCTATGTAATCTCTGTGTGTTTGCCGTTTCGCGGCTGGCTTGTAATTTTCTTTGACCCGCGTATTAAGCCCGCGGCAATTTCATTAGCCGATCTATGCTCATATGAACTTGTGCCTTGGCTCGTTGTATGGGATTATTAAAAATACCTGGGATAACCCTAATTTTACTTCCAACTTCACTCCACGCTCGTGGGATCCATACAACCTCATTGGGTTAATCGATAACCAATTTTCTACTGGATACTGTGATCTTTCAATAATCCAATTTATCGCTATATGTCGATATTAGTTATTTCATAATACAATTTGCGAGTACAAGGTAATTCAATTTCGCTTACCATGGCTATAACAAGCGTGATTACTAAAATCGTTTGGTAAAACCGTCCGCGAATACATATATATATATGCTGATCTTCGTCACTTCTGATACCTGTCAAAAATTTTCGTCTGGCTTTGATCCGTATTTTACTTACAAGCTTACTTAAGTACAGCTATATCAGTAGTCGGGTTCTCCATAATACAGGGTACCCTAATGGGTAATACACCGCCACTTTTGAACATCGCTACTTTATGCTGAAAGTACGCGCAGCCCATCCTTTAGTTTTTAATGATATCGAGTCCATTTAAAATTCCATATTTTCCCGCCTCAAACGGAAGAATTGCAGATTATGAAGTATACGCGAACGAAGCAGCCAGAATACACTGTACTGCTTCATACAGACCGTCTGGAATTCTCCATTATACAGGAGGCAGCTATCGCGCGACCATACTCAAACACACTTATGGATAAACCATAGAGATCTTCACCGATATTGCGTTAGTTTATGGGTTAATTATGTGAGACTTTTTCCATCGAGTGTGGCTAGTATTTCCTAGTATCCAATATTAATAGTCCACGATATCGAACTATCTCGCGGACAGAGAAATACTAATTTTATCTAGAAATATTTCTAGCCATTTATTTTTTACTTTCCTTTTTTTTTTTTGTTTAACGCACGGCATTCTCCTAGGCATACGTTTACGTGCCACCACGCGCGGTTATAGGCCTTGGACGAAGTCGATGCGTGAGTTCCTCACGGTATAACTTCATCCTTCGAGATTCCATTGTTTTACAATAAATGCGCGATTTCCTCGCGAGATAGGAAGATATTAAAGTTCGCTTAACATTGCCTGTTGGCTAACGGCTCACGTCCCCGTTCCTCGCGCGTCTATAAATCGCAGCGCGCGGCTATCGGAAAATTCCAATCGTGCGTGGCTACCATATACGTAAGGACGGTTGCATGTTGCATTAAACTTGCGCTCGCGACGGTTGGTGGGTGACGCAACCAAAAATGAAACGCCTTGGGAAACGCGTGGCGTTTCGATAGATACAGGAGGTGTACAAGACAGGAAGGCGGCGCCTTAAAGGGCTAGGTGTTACTCAACGGTGAGTCCAAAGTCATAAGACTTGGGTTCACGTTGCGAACGTACGTAGCATAGGACAGTGCGAAACGGTAGCAATCCCTTCTGTAGATAAAACTTATCTCTTTACTGACCCGAATACCAAGCTGGACTTGGATCAGGATATGTTGAGTTTCCTTTGCTTTTTCAACATTGACTGTTGACAAACGTATACCGCTCAGGTGGAAAAGTTTCACGTGATTTTCTTCGCTATCCGTAAAGGGAATTTTTCCCGGTATTATATCGCATACGAGGAAGATAAAAATGAACGTGTCTCATGCATATAATGTTAGTTGCAGTTAAATGAAATTTCATGAAGATTCCTCATGGAACGTTCGTAACGGAATACCGGCTACTGTTTTGCCCTAGGTATTTTAATAATAATTCGTTAGCTGCACACTTGATAAATTCACTTGTCTCGCGGAATGATTTAAACGGGTAGACGCGGAGGTCTGGGATTTATAACAAATTAGTTCTAAATCTTCCCGGTAAAGTTCCGTTTAAATACATAATTTAGAATTTGACCCGTCGGTACAGTCTAACCAAATTGGCCATTTATATTTGTCGTACAGTTTCATCGGCGCGTAAGCACCAGACCACACAGCGCCACCGGGTACACGGTTTTCTATACGGCCTAGCAGTTAATGTCGCCGTTACAATCTCAATCCCTCGCACGAAAAAATATAATTAAGGGCATGAAGATCGTAAGAAGGCATTTATTTTTTCGTCCCACCGCTAATTATTCTTCTACTGTTCAGCCGTTCTGCTGCCAGGGGCACGTATGCGGCGGCGCACACACACGTGGGTTGCCATGCTCGGAACGCATTAGCGTTACCTCATTATTTCCGTAACGCCTTTCATACGAATCGCACACGTTCTTTATTTTCGTTTCCTTTCTAAAGTCAAACATTATAAAAGAAGGCCTGTCACACTGTGGACATGCGGAATGAATGTGGTCGGGGCTTAGCCGGACACCAATTATTTACCCATGTAGATATCAGCAGGGCGTGTCCGGTACTCAATGAGAGAGATTCTATGCAAATGAATGACTGAGAATTCATCAAGGACTTCGCGGGGATAAACGTCGCTAGAGATTAGCACTTTACGTGCACGTGCGCGAACCCGTATTCCGCGATTAGCAAACTTGTCGCAGTGGCATACGTGTACGCTGTGTACGCGCATTCATATATAGGTATAGCGTACATACGGATTGCCGATGGAGAATTTCCAGTCGTGCAGTTTTGCGATGAGACTGGTGCTGCATTTTTTTTTTCCCCACCAGTCTAGCCAACCGGCAGGACTCTGCTGTCGGATAATCCTTCGCCGCTTGTTTCGCGTTACTGACTAATCGACCGCCAGGTATACTGATCTTGAGGAATAATGAAATAATCAAACTTAACTTGTCAGTGTCACTATGGTGTCGCGTCGCTTCACTATACTGTACTATACGTATACCTGATGGATTTGTTTTATTTATACGGACCTAATGCGAATTTATGATGAAGCCATAAGGCTTTGTGTCTTGCATACATAAAAAGTGGGACATTGACGTCGCTAGGCTTTGTTCAATTTCTTTTGTCCCCTATTTTCTAGGATTATCTGACGTACAGTATCTAGATGGTGGATATAGATTATTTTTTGGCGCTACGACCATATGGAAGCGACAGATTTTAGTCCTGCCGTTGGACCCAATCGTCGACTCGTTTGTCAAGGTCGTAAAATTCGATTGATTCCATATAGGTGCGATACGACACCCGTCGAAGGAAAACAATGAAAGCTCTATATTCGTTTAGCTTCGTAAATACTTGTCTCTCCCCTCTCGCATACGCTTTACGCTTAATTCGATTCATCTAGCATTGCATCCGCATTCAGTAGACATTTGCGCGCTTTTATTTCCCAGTTTTACAACACGAAAGATGAGCGATAATCTTTCGTCTGTTGGGAGTCGCTCCGAGTGGAGGCTCCCAGAGTTTGATTGTCTTTGATTAATTGCTCGTACTGTTTCTCGGCGGCCGGAAGCTCTTTGCTGCTAATCTAGATAATGCTTTACCGTATTCCGAGTCGAAGTAACGCAGTAACGTAACGTAAACAACGAGCTGGTAACAGTAATGATACCGAGAAGTCCTAAAACTTTATGTAACTCTTTTCTCTCTTTGTTCCCTGAACCGTGAGCTATGTAAGAAAAAAAGGAGAAACACTAAATTTCTCAGTGTAATCCCAACCCACAGCAGGACCGTTTCAATTATTCATCCGATAAGCCACCTAATCACTCAAATTTTCCTAGGCTTTTCACGAAGGGCGCGGCTCGTGCACTTTGTCGCTCGAGATATATCTCATCGAATGGTAAAGGATACGCGCGGAGAAGCTGGATCGCGGTAAGACAAGTAGCAACAGGCAACGGTCATATCGCGCTTGGAGCATTCCGAGATACGATCTTAGATCCAGGGTATACTGTTTCTAAAGTACAGATTATAGACGGCAGCTTGTGCTGTATGTACAGCTATGTGTTGTGTGTTTTTATATATGTATATATATACGAGTGAGACTCAGCAAGAGACTAGGTGACGGTGCACTAGTCTATTCTTACGTTGCGCGAGCATTGCCAGCAGGTAATTCTGATAAGGGACTCTTTTATCTGGCCCATAATTAATTGGAGTAACGCATACTGTCATCTTTCGGCGCTGCTCCGGAATCTTTAGGTACGAAGGATACTCGGGTGCGCGATTCTTATTGTTATGTAACAGTCGCCTGTCTTACGATACGAAATTACAGTTAAACGGCAGTTTTTATACGATCGCTATGGCAATTACTGGTAAAAAAGTTGATGTAGCAATTATTTCTTCGAAGAAATCATTTATTAAATTGTTGCACGCGTGTGAATAGTGCTTTGGGATGGATTTTTATAGGTGGCATGTTATCCCATGTGTGGTTACGTAGTTTACTTTTCCGTTGATAATCGCTGGATCGAATCGGTAAGAATTGTTCTTACACTATGTTTGATTGCGATATAAATTTGTTGGTTCGCGCGTGAAATTTGACTGTAGGACGTTTACGTTGCTTTTTATTATTTATACCGATCCGAGGTATATACTCTGGATTTGTCAGCTGGTGTTGTATCCATGGGGAATGGACATGTCCGTGACGACAGAAGCGTAAGTAATTAAATCAATTACTTGGCCGCCGGCCTCTCATTAACCCGCTGCTTTAATTAATATTCGTTACGGGGCTAATACGTATCCCAGCATGGGATATATAGCGAAATGATAATCGGTGAAAACTCCCAGGCGCGCAGCAAGGATCTACCTGGCAGTGGGATAAGAATTTGGTAACAAATTTTTTTAAGATATGAATAAAGCTGCGTGGAATATCTTAAAAAGAAAATGGTGTCACTGAAATTAAGATTTTTGGTATATATGTGTATGGGATATGGCAGAATTACGGTTGGTACGAAACGAACGGTATCTGTTGGGAATTTGCAAAATTTTTCGAAGCCTTTCACCTTTCATAAAAGTCGTCAATAAATTATAGCAATGCTTGGTCTTGTACAGACGCAAAGGGAAATATCATTTGACACGATTGATTCGACGCGTTTAATTAACGGGGATAAGAGTTACATCTAAAAGGTGGTGTCGAGCATCTCAAACCCGGAACCGATGGATCCCTTCGTTTTGTTACCTATTACGACTCCGGCAAGAAAGCCGTGAGGTTCGCTTGACATTATGACTCCGTGCATCTCAGGCTGGCACATAATGCCACCAGCCTTTCCGATTCTACACGTGGACGAAGCCAATCGCTTGACATTAGAAGCATCGACTGTTGATAGAAATAAGAGAATAAACGTAATTAAATGGTCATTTTTTAAATTTAACGGTAGATTGCCGCGAGGGGTTCAATTGGATCTTTCTTAGGAATGACAAACAGTAAATTCTATATCGGCGTATCTATCTTGAGATTCTTTCCACGAAGCGATGATCGATATGTAACGTCACGCGCGTATGTTCACAGCAATTAAGAAAGCATACTAATCGCCCGTATTAAGGTATGTTCACCTCGTCTAAGTGGGTGCTCCTTGGTAAGGCGAGGGCGTGAGAAGTGCCTTAGACCTGTGACCTTAGTAACCCGAGTACGAGTACCCTGTACCGAGTGTACATCATCCTCGTAGTGCAACCTGACCGCTCGCACGGGATCCCATCAAAATTTGACGAGACCGACACGTTTCACTAGATCCCAACTTCCTAGTTGGGCTCAGATAGAAATCAAATTGTCTCGCGAAAGGGTTCCTCTTGATCTTTTACACGTGGGAGCAAAGTACCGTTTTGATCTGTTGTGCATTCGCTATATTGGGACGATACACGTAGGGCAATCCCATGTCTCATACCAATTCCGAATTGATCCCGAATGTCTATATGGATTCGCGAAGGTCTCCTGTTCCACGACTTTCTGGACAGTCGACCTCGATGCTGGACGCGGTAGGAGTTGACCTTTCAGGAATGATTATTTCATGGCCACTTCCTGGGGTCAACGCTCCAACGATTCCTATGCAGGTACCAAGAGAGTAAACCGTTCGCTTGTACCAAGCTATGTTCTGCGTGTACCTATGTAAGCGGACCCAGGATCTAACGCATTCAGGCTGCGCTTGCATAATATTAGACCTTATGCAACCTGCCCTTCCCACACTTATCACTGCCTTCCTTGCCGCTTTCCTGGCCGGGGAGTAGGGTAAGGATGAGGACGAGGAAGAGTAGGAGTAGTAGATTGTGAAGATGGTGCAGGGAGGAAGGGGCTGGCTCGGAGCGGTGCCCTTGGCGATGTGCCTCCGGGTGGGGTAGCTTCCATGGAGATGCGCTCGGGCAGAGGTGGAGAGAGGGAGAGAGCTCTTGGTGCCAGGGAGCACCAGGGAGCACCAGGGGAATTGGAGGGCTCTTTGGTATTCGCGGGTTAGCGGAGGACGAGGAAAGTCAGCGGGGGTCAGAGCGGAGATGCTCCGCGGTCGTGTCGGGCGGGGCTGCCCGCTCACGACTTGAACTATCGCACGCCCCCACTAGCACCAGCATCCACCTTCAACATCTCTCCTCGGACCGTTTCTCGTCTGGACCTAGCTGTACCCACGTACTCGCTTAACAGCGCTTAATTCGATAAACATGCGCTGGTTCAAGGTTAACCAAGCGTTTCGTGCGGGGTTAGACCGAGTTGGAGTGTAACCGGGTTGAATTTAGTGGTTCGTTCGGTCTTAAGGGTTGAAGTTCAGGTAGTCTTCAGCTACATGTAGCTCGGTACATGACCTACTGCTCACTGGGTATATATAGGTCTACTACCATGCTCTTTATCTTTCTCCTGATGAACCGTTCTCGTTAACCTTGAAATCCTTGGCAACGTTATTTGAAGCAAGACAGGTGCGCTTTGGATGTCAGTAAAATGAAGGTGTTAGGTTGGATAGCGTATAACGACGGTACATGTGAATTCTGTCTGGATCGATCTTGGCTATGGAATATGGAAAGTACGTGTCTGGTCCCAGCTTCCCTTGGTGGTTAGACGCGGTTGCTCAGTTGCTCAGTTGCTCAGTTGACTGGATCTCTTGCTAGTTGGCTAGTTGGCTGGCGATGGGCCCAGCAAGATAGCGCCCGCTCGAGCCACGATGAAGATGGACAGCTCACACGCATCCCGCCTGTGGCAGCGCGATACTTTCGAAAAGAATTATGACGCTTACACGCTGTATCGTAAATTGTCTATCATAATATTCGTATTATCGTGCTGCGTTACCAGTGCTTCGCCATGAAACGCGGACAGGCTAATTGGCCTATTTGTATGCGAGGCACCTGTTACGGATAACGGCAGTGAAGTAGTAATACGGAAAACGGCGCTCAAGTACCTGAAAACGAATTCGTGGAAAATTTTCGTGAGAATCGATGGGAACCTTTTTATCATTTTCTACCAGTAGCTTTTACATCGCATTATACTTTTCTTCTTTTTTTTTTTTTTCTCTTCAAAGCGTACCTTTATACTTCGCAAGAAGCATCCCTCTCAACTGTCGCGTGATCCTTCGTCGCCTTGCATAAATTTGCATCTCAAAGAGACCCTTTGCCGTGCACGACCTTTCATCTCTTTGATTTCAGTCAAATAGGATCAACATATCTCGACGTCCAGTCCCCAGATCCCACAGTACACCACGTGATAAACTCTTATGTATAACAATAATTATTTTCTCGCGAACTTCAATCTCATCTCGTGCGAAGTTAAGATTAATCGTATCAATATCATTGTTGGGGCTGATGAGCAGGTAGATTTTGCCAATGCGATAACCACTTCCAAGAACGTTCTTATCCTGCCAAAGATGACTCTTCAGATTCAATCGAATTTCTATACCTTCGAGACCCTTTACCAAATGGATATCTGTCTAGGTACCTTAGCGATGGTTCCATCACGATATTCCCAAGGTATATATATACAACGGGCATGCTTGGATGGATGGTTAGATGGATGGACGAGTGAGCTCATAGCTCACGGCTCAGGAAGTTCAACGTTAGACGATGCAAAGAGAATCGAAGTTCCCGTGCCCCTGAGCACTGCCGTTTGACCCAGTAGCAGTAGCGGACTGTAACTCGTAAGTAGATAACTGCCATGGAGATCGGTCAGTACCGAGTCGATGGCCTATCCCGAGACCGGCAGTCGATCTGCACTCCTGCTCTTGGTATCATTACCTGACCTGGCTCGTGTAGGAATGCCTCCTTCTTAGTCCAGAGAGACCGTACTGCACCTGAACCCACACCTGTGCATTGGATTACCGATAAAAGAATAGCGATTCTCAAGATCAACCGATTTCTGTCTTGCCGGCTCTATGTGATCGCGAATATCATATCTCTTCATTCTCGTAACGGACTGCTCGGAACGGGTATAGAGCAATACGCTTTCTGTATAAGATCTCGGGTCGTGCCTCCATTGCGTTCTATTGGGGACCTGCGGAATGTGCTGCGTTGTGATGGGCTCGCTTCGTCTTGGGTTTATTGGAATGCTAAATGATCATATATATATATATATATGTATACGTATATATGTACAGTACCCGTATAGGTTTATGGGTATGTACATATATACATATTTGTACCAACTGTTGAAATAGTAAAGTTTAGAATTTGAAGGTAGTCAAGGTTTGTCCCGTTGGCATTTCTTTATTCAATTTAACCTTATGTGTACAATATATAACCAATGGAAATTCTATAGCATGGACTCCCTCTTCTGTCTCTGAATGTCTTAGGTGGATATAGATGCGAGTGCATTAACATTCCGATATAAAGAAGCACAGGGATAGGAGTCGGATAATAGGGTGATACGTAAAGTTTCTTTGGGCTGCAGAACAGGTATTTTTCATTGTGCTCCAGATACGAGACTTAGGACTCCTGTCTGTAGGGTGGCCTTAGTTCCGTCACGTCTGAACAGTACCTAACCTTACTTGTATATCCATAGTTTACCATAATCAAGAAAAAAGTAGGGAGTAGGATTCACCAGGAACAGATTATTATCCAGAGTGGATCTACAGGTGAAATAAGGAAAAATGCTCGTATCGATACAAAAGTTTAAGGTGCTGCCAATGCATTGTTTCATTGGGGAGAGATCAATTGGATGCGATTTAAGATTTACGTGTACCATATATACATATACGCTCGTGCACTACTCTGTTTCTTTAATTCGCAATGTATAAGGGGTTATAGCGAGATAATTAGCTCTAATAGATTTCTATAATCGTATCCGTAGCGCGCGTTTATAAACTGCACAATATTATCCTCATAAATCTCAATCAGCCGAGCGATTCGCGGTCTTTGATCAATCCGGCCGCCTCGGTCGCTGCGAAATCACAAGGCTCCTTAACGGCAAGTCAATATTTATCGCACTTGGCTCATTGCCGCGAGTACGAGTGCACTCTGACTACAGGTTGTGCCGGTATCTATAAGCCGTGTTAGGAATGGACGACTGTGACGCGTACGCTGATTCTTAATGGGATTGTCATATGCGATAATGTGACTCGATTTCAAGTCCGAAGAGTAGAGTGTATTATTAGAATTACAAGGTGGCTGAAAGCGAGTGAAGACGTAACTGAAAAGTGAAGGTCCAAACGGTGAAGAAAACAAAATATGATTTATGACTTCCTTCTGTCTTGATGCCGTACGCGGTGGCGGGGCCCACCATGACCATAGGGTTGACCCCGTGGGGCACGCCGCTGGTTTGCATATTCGCCGGCAACCCGGTGGCGAATATACATCATGCATCCGTAGTCTTTAGATCGTGGCACAAGTGCAACGGTACGAACCTCTCCTGCTTATTCGTTGTCTTTTGCTCCACCCGGAGGGTCACGATCCGGCGATAGCTCAAGCGAATTTGCATCCGTGGAATCCTGGCGTGGGCCGCTCTCTCTACTTCTACTCTCTGTCTCATCCTTCTCGTCCTCATCCTTTTCTTATACTCGTTTCACTCTCCTTACACTTTGCTTTCCTCTCTCTCTCTCTCTCTCACACATACACACACGCACTCTCTCTCGGTCTTTTTATCTGTCTCTCTGTCCCTCTTTGTCTCTCTCTCTGTTTATCTCTGTTAACTACGCGAACTTGAGTCCTACGAACGTTTCCTACATTACGGCAGCTCGCCACTGCCAAGCTAATCGGCAATGTGCTTCGACCGTTTGCCTAAGATCCCAATGCCGCACAGTGCCGACCGTCTCAATCGTTCATCTTATCTTTTACCGTGAGCCACTTATAAAGCAGCTACTGCGGTAGTAACGACTGGCTGTAATAAAAATTGAGGAAATTTTAAGATCCTAGAATAGTTGACAGTATTGAGGGTCAATTTTTCAATATAACCCATAGCGCATAGGAAATAATGTATCTTTACCATAATTGAAAAATGGTCCAGACCTGCCTGCCGAATGGTAATACGTAAACCGGAATTTGCCCGAGTGGAATCGTCCGTTGGGTCAGTGATAGGATGAGATCGTCCATATTGTGTCGCTTATAAGGCAACTACGAACCTAAGTACAAACACCTTATACGCACCACATTATCGTTGGCTCGTTCGTGTCGTTCCTCCATCTTATCCGAGAGATAGGTCTGCGCCGTTTGGGATCCATGATATGGGCAAGACGCCGTAAGACCGCGAACGCGTCGATGGCTCCTCTCTCTCTCTCTCTCTCTCTCTCTCCTTTTTCCTTATCCTCTTCACCTTTCTCTATTTCTTTTCTCCTTCATCCCTTCTCACTCTCACTCTCGTTCTTCACTCCCTAGAGTCGCCATCGAACGTCTAAAACCAAACGCTTGTATTCAGGCTCGCCGCATCGCGGCGTCGACTTCCTGTATTGTTCTATCTTATCGGATAGATCGCAGATATGGCCACCTCTTTGCTAAGGTTAGAACTAATAGACCACCTTCGTGCGCTACCATGGCGTGGTTTGAGACACCTAGCGCCTCGCGCCATCTACATACGGACACGATCTAGGCTTCCCATAGCCATTTCTACCCCATGAGCTATCGAACACTTCGTTGCCATTGAGTTATCTTATTTCGAGTTACTTTTCTTCTCTTATCTTGGTTCGGATCGAAGGAAATCATTTTTGGGTTTCATTGCGATTCACGCGATGTTTCCCCATGGGCTTATCCGAGGTATCTTTGCGCGGACGGCAAAAGATCGGATAACGTGTTCTGTTTCTTTTTTTTTTTTTCAATTACGTAAATGCTATACGATCGAAGGACACTTATAGATGGTCTTATCCTGGATAAGTGACGGAAAATCGAAGTAATGACTTGTGGGTAACCTTTATCGACGGCGTAACGAATTTACAATTACGATCGATGGTTATCGTTGCTAGGACTCGTGATTATGGTATGTAGGTATGTAGCTATGTCTCATTGCAAGGTGTCCAGGCCCTTCCCACGATGATAGTTGAGTGTGTTTTACCGCACTTGTACTTATGGCTATATGTATATACATATATGGCTGGCTAACGTTACGTAGCCAGCGGCACGGGAATTAGCGCAAATGCCGCGGAATCATTATGCCTCGATGCGAATTGTGTGATTTATCGTATGTGTGTATAGTGTCCGGCGTTAATCTAGCCTGACGATTATCTTGGAAATGAGCGATAATGTTATGAAAAAAAAAAAGTTATTTTCTATACGAAATCGCGTTGGGTCGAAGAAGTAAAACCAATCAATTGTGTCAGACATTTCTTGGTAGCTTTTACAACATTGCACAGTCGTTATGCGTCTAACGTGTTAACCGGCTGTTGTTAATGTAAAAATTTTATGTACGAATTTTTGTATGATTAGGGTAAGTCCAGGAGAAACGTTAGCACGGTGAAATTCGTCAATGTACCGTAGTTAAATATTGGTTTAACGATTTAGCGATGCCTGACGAAGCGTGACGTTAGTCGGGTAAAAAATAAATATTTCTGATCTGCCAGTAACTATCAAGTGACTGTAATATTATTCAAACAACTATTATATTAATTTCATAATTTGTTCAATAGCCTACTCAAAAATCTTTTATTTCTTCTTTTGGCCTTTTGCACGTTTATCTAAGCCAATAGTAATACCAAGGAGGTCAAGCCTATTTTTTCGACCGGTCGTGTAATCTCAGAAGCGAAACAACGAATCGCCAGGAATTTTACGAGCACTAATGTTAAACATACTGGACGAACATTCGCGAAGGAAATAGCATAGCAAGGATGCAAATACTACGTCTGCAAGAAGCTGGCCATCTGTTCGGGGCGTCTCTGGCAGCTTAACGCCGCGTCATTCGCATCGGCAAGAAGAAACAGATTTACTAGGCACTTTCGAGTAGACGCTTATTTTTTGTCTGTATCGACGGAATAAAAGAGAAGAGGAAGAAAAAAAAGACGTGAAAGAGAAATGAAAATCTCCTGCCTCACAACCTGCAAGCAAAGACTATTCAGCGTTATTGCCGTTTAATCTTCCTCGCTCGTTCCGGCACGGAGCTAGGCATTTGTTTTGTCTCTATAATATTTACGTATCGAGCTTCGGTGTGGAAGGACCGTACGAATTTGGCCAGCCAATTATACACGCTTACTCAATTGAATGTCCGGCTTAATCGTCAGCTTTGAATCTTCTCGATTTGTCCTTTCAAGGAGGATGATTCGAGCACGTAAAAAACTAGAACCACGTGCGTCTCGCTTAGAGAGTCGTGAATCGCTGACGAATTGAATAGTCTACGTGTATTCTTATAATCTGTCTGTCCCTTTGTCTCTATCTTTTTGCGATTACGTTGAAGTCTCGAGGTAAAAATAATAAAAGCCCATATCCGTCCAGCATTGCCGACGGGACAGTGAATAGGATCCGTAATGTCAAGAATACCATTGAACGATCAACAACTGTGTATCGGCTTAATGCAAATGACAGTTCATGACCCGCCCGAGCAGATTGTTCCGTAAGCATCTCGTGATAAAGGCACCTCTCGTTTACGTCTGCACAGGGTCTCCCTTTTTTTCCGACTCGTAACTTTTCTTCCGTAGGTACATTGTACTTTACGTAGATTACGATTCACGGCCACTCGTGTCTTACGGTACCGTGTAACTTTTCCACCGTGTGACTTCGAGCTGAGACCCCGCAGTAATTCACGAACGGCTAACCGACGCCGAGACGACGTCCCGTTTCGATGCTTTTTGCCACGACACTTCCGTGTTCCCTCTTGTAGATAAACGACGAGTTTTCGATATCTTTCCTGAAATCATCGAGGCTTGCGCTCCTGGTGGCTGTGTGCCATCGATCCTGGCCATCCGCAGACGAGAGACCTACTGAGTAAATTCTTCCCGTTAGATCGTGGCGTGTCCTCGTAAATCAGCGATCGGAGGAACTGCGAGAGAGTCGAGTCGTTACGTTGTTATCGTAGATAAACAAAAAAAAAAGGCAGGAAGTAAGGGAACCGTACGAAAAAGATTATCCACGAAGCGTCATTGCGCTAAAAGAGAAGCTTAAGGTCCACCAGGTGATCGAGGGCCGTTGCCCTCCAGAGCCTTGATTCCCCTTTAAAGTCCCATAGAGAGTCCCGAGCCCTCGGCGGAGACCCCGCCCGAGGCAAAGGTCACTCACCTATTCCTCTTTCTCTCCAACGTAGCCGCCGCACAACAGGCTAATTACGTCTGATTATGTACTCGTCGCCAAGCCTCGTCCGTCGCAACATTTCGCTTCCTCGGCATCGTAAAACGCGCCGCACCAAGGAATCGACACTTTTATACCTGCCGAACCTGTCATTACGGGACTCGGCGCGTGCGTCGCTCGCAAAGATCCTTGACTCTCTCGTTCTAAGAGCGCACTCTGGGAATCCCCGATAATCAGACTTTACGTGAACCGCGTGAAACTGTACGGCTCGATTAGAAAGCATCGTGCATACGTGGGATCTCATTAATTGTCCTTCGCTAAACCGTCCCGTAGAACACGAGCATTTGAAATCTGGTTTTTAAGGTCTTTCGAGATTTTCCTAATAACAAATCATTTTCCTACCGCCATTAAAGTTCAGCGCGTTGGCGAGCCGCGTGGAAGCGTCCATCCAGCTCTTTTTTTTTGACCCCTGGAAGATTTTCTCGTTCCGATAATATCTAGACGCCGGTTCACCGGTTCGCGCTCGGTAAATGGACGCCGCTAAGCTACAGCCATCAGCACTGCCCACCGCACGAGGCAACGTTGTAGATTACCTTTATTTGCATTTCTCGACGTACACGAGTTGCCCGAGTCCCGGTTGATAATTATTGTCTATGAGTTAGCGCGCGGACAAGAGCGAGGCGTGCCTGATGGAGACATTTCGCAGTCTGGAACACCGCATCACGTTCGCTCGGTAGAGCCGTGTCCATAAATCGGGACTATAATCGTCGATCAAAATGCTGCTTATATTACTGGCTCGTTTGGTAGGCTCGCCTTCTCGCGAAACGAATGTAATTGCACGCGGTGAGTTGTGCGCCTTACATGCATCGGGCTTGTCTGCGGGTCTACGGGTTTGCACTACTTGGTTCAAGTTCCTTACCTTTCTACGCGATCGAATGGCGCTTCGGATCGTCTTGCTCTGCAATTCTGCATGTACGTACGAATAGCACACGCCGGAACGAGGGTGAAGTTGCGTGCATTCTCAGCCATTCGGGTTTCACTCTGACCCAGTGACTTTATATCGGGGCTATCACAGCTTCACTGGCTTTCCTCGAATCTACCGTCAGGCTTCCATTGGAATTCTCTGAAGCGTCATCGTTACCGGTGTTACGCCCTGTATACAGGCTACGTGATAAATTGTACCAGATGAAAGGGATACAATGGATGCCTATCCGCACGACACGGCATAATATTTTAGAATCGTTCGTAAAGGTAATTAACCTCTTTATCTATTCATCTATTCCGCCGGCACAACACTCGAAAGTCCTCTCCGCATTTATGTTTTCTGTACTCTTCTCTCCTCTCGCCGTGCTGCAGCCATCGTGCGCAGTCATCCTTTTGATGCATAATTCATAGTCGCCTGGGTTTATTACACGCGGCTGATTCGATGCTATTAATTTGCATTAGCGATAACGGGGTATTAGTGCGATCGCCGATATAGTACATTCGCTATATGTATTATAAGGCACTGATGAATGCCATTGTGAGTAACAGGTATAAAGTGTCCGACTGGTCGACTGACCGATATCTTCTATTGGCATGTATAGTTCTTAATACTCTTTTCTTTTTTTTTTTTTTAATAATCTGTACATGTCATTGATTAACGTTAATAATTGGCAAAAGTATCGTGGAGTAATGTAATCGAAAGAAAAATATTAATTATAACTACTCGTAATAATTGTTGCTAGGTATCGTCTTCTAACGTGTCGATTCAGTTCATTTTTAAATTATTCTGATAATTGATGTATCTTGGGAACGTTGAGTAGAACGAATCAGTATGCCAATTTTTTAGTACGGACTAATAATTAATCTGTGTGATAATTATATTTTTTGTCAATATACAGTAATACGTATGTCTGACAGTTGCCGTCTTAGAATATAAGCATGACATCGAAATTATGAAATATCACAAGGATCAATTCTCTTGTGCGTAATGGAAGATTTGGTATAAATAAGTCGTCTTAACAAAACATAACCAATCTTGGATTTCTCCATTGGTATGCCCAGTAATTGATTCGTGGAAGCGGCGATAGTAAGGATAATCCGTTAGAAATGGTACCTAATACCAAGGAGGTAGTAAGAGTGTCGAATTAGAAAGACAAAATTAAAGTGGAATACATAGGTCGCAACGACGTTGCTCTTGATGGGTATTTGTCTTAGGCGTAGAACGTGATCTCGCATTTTGGCACGTACCGAGATCATTAGAGACTCCCGACACCCTCGCGAGCGTGGATGGGAAAATTGACGTTATTAATGTATTCTTGGAAGCTAGGTGGATTCTCATTCCCGATGATTGCCCATAATTTATTCGTAATCACCGTGGAAACGTTCGTCAGAATTTGATAACGTGCCTCTATTTTCTATTCTCTGCCGCTGACAGTCTCATCGTCTGCCTGTCTATACTCCTGTCAGTCGATGCACTCCGGCGTACGAGCCACCCGTAGATCAGTGCACTTCAGGATCCTTCGGTAGAGAACCCACGTGACAGTCCCTCTCGGACGAATCCGTGGAAATCGAGGTTAGCGACGTTATTTACAATCGGAGGACGTATAAGAAGAAAACGATTGCTCTTTTCTCGCACTTTTTTCTTTCCAACCTGGCAGATCTATTGAACGATCCTGAGGTAGCTCGATGGATCGCTGGATGGATCGCTGGATGGACGTAGTCCTCTATGAGGTCTCTAATTGCAGCAACTAACGTGGAAACAACGACAGGTACCGTCCGCATCGTCACCGAGGAACGCCGATAGTAAATAGACGTTTTTACATGGTCGAGTGGAGTTCCGTGCTGTCGCTGCTAAAGTCGCCACTGCTGGAGACAACGGCGAAACGCCGGTGCTTCTCTTTAGCGGCCTATCCCACGTGAACAACGACATCTGGCGCAGGGTATAAGACAGAGTCGACTAAATCCTTGGAGTTAATTACTCTGGCATCTCGTGGTTATTTTATAGAGAGGCTTTATATCTTCCAGTGGTCACTTGCATAGTCTGTCGGGTTCTACACACAAAGGCTGAGATATCCTCGCGTGCTTCGGCACAATTGCATCTCAGGATGACTTTGCACTGTGATTTGTAACCACAATATATGTCCTTTCCTCTGCACTAACCTCCTTCGATTCTTCATCGATCGTTCGATACGTCGCTGATTGGGACTGTGATGCTGTCTTTTTATTATTCCTTTTTTTATTTGTTACATATACCTTTATACGAAGATTTTGAATTTCAAAAGGACCTAGGATAGTCAATTTTAAAAGATGAGTCATTGTAACGTATGCACTGCGAGAGTCCTTGTGAATTCCTTATATGCAACTTCGTATTTGTATAACTAGGAGCGCACGTCCTTCCCAAAATAGGCGAGTCGAAGGTACGTACTCGCAAAACTTTGACTTGTCACGGCCGTTGCGTTTAGCGCAGTCTTAGATTCTCATGAACGATCCCCTTGCACTTGTCCTCCCTTGGGATCGAGAAGTCTGCCGTATAAGGTGATATAATTCAATGGCCGGGTTGCCTTTGCGTAGAACATGTGGAATTGCGAGTAAACACAGGGCGGCATGCACTGTGACGGTTCTCTCTGGTATAAACGGAGATCGTTATCCGCACGAGACGAACTCGTTGTTGGAGCGATTTGCATCTGGCCCGATTGCACGTGGAAAAATTCTCCCTTTGTGCTTTCCAATTTGCTGTGACTGGAAGCTGGGATAGAAATGCATGTGGATACGCGTACTTTCCTTAACCTCTTTGGTACAGCTACCCGTGTGTGGGTATATTCTTAGCGGGTATCAACATTCTCTGGAAAGTAGTGATACACGCCAGTACCTAGTCAGCCAAGTAGAAAAGATTCAGATTGGTTGTGTCGCTGCGTCAAAAATCCATAAATCATCCAACTATGAGTTTCGCCCGCCGTGAATACAGTTGGTCGTCGTACGAGTACTACCTGCTGGCTAAATATGCGAGTATTCTTTTCCGGTCAAGTATTTTCTTTGAATAAATCATCGTTACCAATGGCTAGTCGCCGTGGGGACAACGCTGTCGGGTTTTTGAGTTATCGGGATACGCATCGTCGACGTAACCGTTAATTAAATAAATATTCATCTGGAAGACGGAGACGCATCAACGCTTGTGCCAGTCAAGATAGGGAATACGTAGTTGAAAGATGTGAAAGAGAGAGAGAGAGAGAGAGAGAGAGAGATGAAGATGAAAAATACATTAAGGAGAGAACGAGCGAAAAAGCGTCAGAGTGAAAAAGTCTGTACCTTCCGCATCTTCTGATGTCTCAGGATTCTATACCGATGACTAGGACATTCCTTATCCAGCGTGCACATTATACTGGATATTCAGGCATATAGCGCATCGTAGTCCTAAATATAAACTCGGTTGGCGCCAAGTCTCTAGGACCGGTTATGTATCCAATGATCTTACCACTGTGGGTAACTTAGACGAGACGACCTTAATATCCATTTGATTAATTGCATGTATATGCGTTTACCTTAAACCTCATTTCCGAAGTCACGATTGCGCGTGAAACTCTGTGGCAATGCACCTTTTGCATCGGTCATACTTAAGCGCACGTATATAATATACATATGGTGGCGTGAGTTTTAGCTCGAAGGAAAATAAATTTCTAGAAAATGGTCAAGAGTATATCTGTATATACCCTATGGTACATGATCTCATTTCGAATATTAAAATTTCGGTATATCTGCTATTATCTATATGCGTTTTAATGAATATTAATGACTTACGTTTCGGAGAAATTGAATTCTGACTGATATAAATTATCGCTACTGGTTTTCTTCGGTTAATGGGGTTAAGATGCATTTATTGGATTAGCGATACGAGTTTCCTGCCATTTTCTGATACAGCCTCCGCCACACGATTATCCGATCTCTGGCTTCGACTTGTACAAAGACTAGAGCTGCTACTCGATGACCAGCAGAAATATAGCGCTATGATACGAGGGATACATGTTTCTCCTGGGGTATACCTTGTGCGCACCACACGGTGCGTACGTTTTGTGCGTTTATCTATGATCTGGATGTGTGGTCGCGAGCACGGACGCAATGCATCTCGATCCTGTATAGGCTCTGTAATACAACGCACCTAGCGGCCGCCGCGATAAATATTACGGTGTGAATGCATGTTAATGAGCCGGGTACACACGTACTGTGTGCGTTGTTGCACGCGTTCTCTGTGTTTATCATTAGACACGACGAGAACGAAGACTCTCACGCAGCATCCAGACTGAATTGTATTCCAAAATATAATCTTTTTATTTATCGATCACACGCTCTTACTCTTATCGAAAGATTGAAAAAAAAAATATTTTAATATTACACCGATAATAAAAAAAATTCATTCGCCGAGTATATGCCGCTGACAGTGTGAAATTTTCACGAATCCTCGATTAAGGCCTTAATTATATTTATGGAAATTTGTCGTTATTCATTAGCAAGGTGTTAACTATTCGTTACACCAGATTGAATAAGGCATAATATCCACATCATTACGCACCCTGTACCGTCTCAGTATTGAAGTATCCTAGTTATTATAGTATTCCTCGTTCGATACTATCACGATCGGTATATATGTATCGTTTGCCCGTGTTCGCCACAGATCGCAACACAATATCGGCTGGTACCGCTTCCACGTCCCTTGGCTACATTATTTCTTGCATTCATGCACGTTAATTATCGCTCAGCCTTGACATGTTACTTAACTCCTCGGGTGTTTGCTACCCGTGCCGTTGTAACGTGCTATAATATTACTTTCTAGCATAAAGGTACAGGGTACTACCCGCTATATAAATCCCTAGCGGTATAAGAAATTTATAAAAAATATGAATCCCTTAATAATCTTTATAAGTACCAATCGCATCATCATTATCCAGTATATCCACAGCAGTAGTCAAAGGAGTGAGGCGATAGTAAAATCTCACCTAATTTAATACCTTAAAACGCGACAGCCTAACCTAACAACATTATCCAACGCTAATTGAGATGATCTTGAGTATTATCTCCGCAACGCAAGTTCCCCACGAGATGCAATTCAAGGCTTATGATTATCTTCTCAGACTTCATTGGTGCAGGCGAAATATTATTCACGCGCCTCCCAGCATCTCTGGCACTTCGGTAGCTAGATACGATTCCTCGAGTTCAATGACGTATACTGCGCCAATGGCCAATCTCATAATTATGCTTCCATTATCTGTTACCCGTTAACAATTTTCTTAGGCCTTTTCTACATCTGTATAAAGATAAATTCGAGATCGGTAGCATGTTCCCGCACGGGAATCGTATACCGTGTATATTAATTATTTTTTTTTTAAGTACATATACGTAACTACGTATATGGCTACCTATACCGCGCGACTTCTATATAGCGTTTCGTATGGGCCAGTGTAATTATGCAAATGCCCGGCAAACCGCTAATAAGCAAATCGTCCAAGAGTCTGACAAGCGTGTAATGGACAAGCGATTGATTTTTAAGCGTTACACGAGATTTATTTACGGATGTGGCTTTCTTTCTTGGCAAGTGAGAAGAAGCATACGCGTATAGATACGGCCATATGGACCCTTGGGGCTACGTGTAATTACGCTCTGTAACTCGCATGATGCGATCATACCGCGCGCATCAAGTTAGAGAGTGCATAAATTATTGTAGCTCGATATCTCCGGGCTGCCGAGGAGACACGAGATCCAATGCTACCCGACGTTCTTGAACTTTTCTAGCATTTAATATTAAAAAGGTTATGGCCTGTGATATAAAATGCTTTTTTCTTTTGCTATAGATATATCTTATCCTCTTTGTATACGATGCAACGGCGAGTCTTCTTGACGAGATTTACACAGTGTTGGCACTCCTAAAGCAAGACGAAGGTCGTGCATCGTTGCGTAATCTTATTCCTCATTAGTGTTCAGGATTCGTTTTAATAGCAAGATTGGCAAGTGATTGGAAAAGGAGTAATCTATCTATCTATATATATATATATGTATATATTAAGAGAAGGTTGCCATATTTAAATCAGTCCTTATTCCGTCGACGATGCACTAGACACGCTCTCCATTATTCTTTGCCATCACTTATCGATCTCCGATACGTCCCAGATGATGATCCACCATTGATCAAATTTCGAGCGAAGAACAAGCACCGGCTGCGAGTCCAAGAGACGTGGCGATTTTTCGTGTATTTTTGTACAGTAACAAGCGAAGGTCTTTAGAAATCCGGCTGTGTATTATTCCTTACGCGGTGAAGCATAGTGCAGTTTGCACTTTGGTTTGAAATTGCATTTCCGTATCCGTTGAATGGATCCTGGATTGGGCCATCCTCGCTTGTACCGGTAGGTATTCTAATGAGATGGAAAGTGAGCGTTAAATTTATCGAGCACCTACAGCCAAGACACTGGCTGCATAATGCATACGGCGTTACAGTTCACAATTGCAATAACACGCGGTACAGGACGAGCCTGCCTGACTGCCGTCAGCATTGCGGGCGCACCTGACGCGACGGCCGCTGATCCTATCGCGCGAAGCTTTACGAGGTTGCGGGGACGAATCTTGCGAAATCCCTTGATCAGGTCAGACGCTTGTGGATTTTATGGGACAGATGGGCGTGCTACGTACGTGGCTACGTTGTTACGTGGCGGGTACGGGCGAGCCTCTAAGTGCCTGTAATATCGCAATATTAACGGGAGATTTGCATGAAAGCGCGATGTTGCGCCTTGTATAGCGCGCGAAAAGTCTTGGCGAATTAACGGCTCAGACCCTCGGCAGATAGCGCTGCTACGTATAACGTAACGAAAGTTATCGCCAGGCTTACTCCTCCCTATCGCGGCACTTCTATCGGCTCGATCTCTATTTTATTTATTTCTTTGAGTATATTCGAGAATGCGATTCCACTGTATTTTCGCGATTGGTACACGCTGAGAGTAAGGCTTGAGGTGTGTGCACGGCGTGTAAAAGCGACAAAGACTTAAGGCCTAATGGCGGGTTGAGTGTCGATCGCCCACCGATACCCACGTGGAACGTATATGCAGGATATTAAATAATGCCTCGAGAGTGTTACCCCATTCTGACAGGTCCCATTAACCGTGGCGTAGTTTCTAATTAGCTAATCACATCCGTTATTAATTACAGTCACAACGCTGTATCGATCAAGTCCATCTCGTTTGGACATTCGATTTTTCCCTTTATTCTCAGAAGCCAATTTTGCCTGTCGATCTTTTTATTTTCCCGATGATCGTCTGTAACCGATTATTAATTTTTTACTTGATTTTTATCTCGATACGGAAATCCTGAAATTAGGAAAAAAAAAAAAATTTTCTAGGACAAGGGGGGAAATAATATGTAAATGGCACTACCGTGGAAGTGTTCATCGGGTATGATTCTCGATCTATAATAATATATTATTATCGCGATCTTGAGTCGTGCGTTCGGGTTGATAAAAAAGAAAAAAAGAAAAGAAAAATCGCGAAAGGGTACGTAAAGCAAAGTGCACGAAACAGTCTAATTGCACATTGTGCGCGTAGGACCTTGAGATCGAAAGAACAAACGCGTTGTATTATGAAATACCCGGTATCCTAATGACCATTCATCATTTGTCAATCGTTAATTTTAAGCCACGATTTTGCATGTTCAACAAATTAGGCTCAACTTTTTAGGCGGCCTTGCAATAACATTCGTTATGTAATTCACCAAGCTGGATTTAGATACAGGTGCTTGCTCGTGTTGCTCGCTCGCTCTTATGCTTTACGCTCGTAATCGCTGGTTGGAGATTGGAACTTGAGGCTTGAGGTATATGTCCGCTTACGTTACTTATACACGAATGCTAACGAGCATAAAGTCCATGCGGATGTAATAATTCAACAAAGAATGTTACGATTGCTTTGCTTTCTTGTACCTCGACCGATCGACATTTTCGATCGGACGCAAACCGATTTATCTCGTCTTATAGATATTTCACCTAAAGCTGCTTCGCCTTGTGAAATTGGTAATGTGCCGACATGTTCGTCATTTCGAAATCGAGTTCATCCGCGGCTGCCTTATATATATATATATATATATATTTTAAACGCGAGAGCATCGCAAAACCGGAACTCGTGTAACGTGCGGTCGACTGTTACAGATTTTACAATGATTACTGCGCTGTTAGACGATGATACCGGTAACGGAATTATAATAACTTATCGATCTCCAGTTCGGCCGCACAAAGCCCTGTACCTTCCCGATTCCTTGGTTACGGGACCAGATTTAATTGTGTGCTTCCTTTCGTCGAACACGATTCGCCTTATGCCTTCCTGATTTGGAGGGGCAATTGTTTCAGCCATATTGTATTGCTATGAGCTTAATCTTAGGTAACATCGTAATGATTCTACTTATCGAGGGAATTGCTACGTTTGTACCTGCAGATCGAATCGGGATTGGGATTTCGTACAGCGTACAAGTCGCGGCTACTGGAACATGGAACGAGAAAATCTAAGATCCGATCGGAACAGGAATAAAATTGATTGGGATATTTATCAGGTGGTTATTATTATTATTACGTATACAGATACATTTTTTAACATACAATCGCGTACAGTTTTTCTTCCTCCGCATGATTAAAGTAGGCTGTCGATTTTTTTATTACCGAAAGCCACGATCGGGCTGCATTCAATTACGACGGATAAACGAGCAATAAATCACTGGCGCAACCTTTTCTGCATGCAGAGACAGTGTGCAATTAGTTGAACTAATTAAAGATTAGCTGTCGATACTGCGTTCGAGTTAATTTGGCTCACACGTTGTAACGAGTGTGGGTATAGCTTTAGTCAGGATCCTTCGGAAAATGAAAGATTTCGCGTATTAATCGTGTCCCAGTTTGCTCACGCACCAATCACACTCGCCTACTTATGCGCACGTTAAATATACCCAGGTGAGTGCGTATACGTATCGCGGATTGGTAAGAGTCAGCTCCTCGATTGCAGTTGGGTGTTAATTTAGGAGTCTTAATTTTTCGCAGCATCCTTACGGACCGTGCTGCTCGGGTACCTGTGAATTAGGTCGAGCGTATTTCAACAGAACAAGTATGTTAACTCCGAAACCCTCTTGTTACTTAACTCCTGAGCTTCGCGAGATAATAACTCAAGCAGGACAGTGTACGGCGGGAGAAGTGAACAAAGGAAATGATATAAATCCCCAGGATGCGCGGCTATAAGCGTCAGGATCGTTTAAACGCAAGATTATCCCAGTATGGATTTCTCGTTCTCTCGAAGTGTACACCTCTAGCTGTTATAATTAAATAGGCTATAAAGTCGAGCGGGGACGTTTAATTCACGTGCGTCGCTGATATATCAAGTCCAGAGGTTTTAGCATATCGTTAATGTTCTATGACATTAATCACTGTACGACCAGGGGGATAATAAAAAGTTAATCGGCCTTGCGACGACCGGCGATAATGCGTGCTCGTACGATATTCTAAAATTCGCTTGGACTAGGTAAATCCTGAGTGAGCATAAGGCGCAGGATATTCCTAATTCCCATTAAGTCGTTGCACTATAATCGTAAATTCTCGATGCACCTATCATCATAAATTTCGCGTCCTACGCATCCAGGGAGAAGTGCGGTTGTCTGTGACAAATTTTATTCTCCGATGTCACATTAAACGTAGATTTATACGTGTTATAACAACATGCAATGCATATGGTATATATGACATAAGGATTAGACGGAAAATCCTACCGAGCCTACGAAATAAAGTTGATTAATGATCTTAATGACAACGATTAATACTGTCAGATTTTCGTATACGAAAGTTTACGTATTTACCAATTATATCCGTGGTACAAATGACTATGGGACTTGCGATTGGTATACTTCGCGTGTCTGAATTCCTTTATGGATAAAAATCGTTGAACTTTACCGTAAGCCGAGTCTGACGTAGTAAGTGTGAATAATTGATTCGCGTTAATGAATAGATAAGAGTGTCGATCTATGTATTACATGTATATAGGTATAGTTATAAGAAAGCCTATTAAACCGAAGTAAATCTTTGTCATCGGGTATCAACGAAGCATTGCCTAATTATTTGATCTCGAGGAACGAGCGTGTAGGTCATTAGTTGCTATTAATAAAACCAGTTTAACGTACCCGCAGCTATGCCTGGTCGTCCAAGTTAACTTATAGTTCGGAAACTCGAAACCGCCACGTCCAAGGATAATATGCAAATATCTGGTAAATTAAACAAATCGCAGCCTCCTTACAGGTAGGAGGTGGAATTGCTTGGTAACAGGAACCAAGATTGATTTCGATGTATCGGCAGCTTCTGTTTCTGATGTTAATTTCGCCATAACGAGGTAATACCTGGAATCCCTTATCAGCTTCGGCATAAGACTGTAAATACGCCAGTCAATTTAATGCTGGAGATTCAATTATTTTTCTCGATCGACTCGCCGATGAGATCGATGAAACTTAATTAGAGATGAATATTATCAGTGAAAGCGGAGAGCACGAAGTTGTTGCTTATTGCTGTAGTTTGGTTGGTAGTAGTACAGTAGGCTGGTACGCACTTTAACTTGTCGGATATCTCAATTAATTTTTGATCATCGACAGTGAAAGCTTCGTAGCTGATGAAGCCGTAATTTCGTATCAAAAGGAAATCGTCATATCTATGGGAATCGTTGATAACGAGAGGTGCACGATGTACGGCTGATTCTGGATTGTGACTAATTAAATAAGTGTCCGCGTATATGTATACGCGTATATGTACGATGGCATTTAATTAATATCATTGTTTTGGCGATCTAGATAGATCACGTTGCGCGTCGCGGCTTAGGCGCGATACTGATCTAAATCATTGAGATTATATAAGGCAGCATGGGGTCCCATATATACTCGTGTGCTGCCATTAGAACTGTTCTTAACTTGTGCTTTAATTATCCTACTAATGAAAAGAAGGATTGGGTGTGCTTTTTCATTGAAAATCTTCGTTAACGTGGGATAGCTGTCGCCTTAATGGAATTTATAGGTATGATCAATTTCGTAATTGAAATGGAGGATGATGTTCAGATTCGTACTTGTGTACGATACGTTTCGTTAGATATATGTATATTGTTTCATTAGATTGCGTAATTCCTATCTTTTGGAGTTAATAGTACAGTGGATACCTATAGCAGTTTTATACCTTTATTTCAATTCAGTAGAGAATTTGATTATGCTATATTACAAAATGCCTCGCATGTCTAATTCGAGAACTTGACGCGTTCTGACCTATTGTAAATAAATCATCATCTGCCGGAGCACCTCGAGGGGGTATACCTCGGTGCTATACTTATGGTGTGTTAATAAATATTAATTACTTTTATTGATAAACAACCGACGGCTATCGTAATTTTGGCGAATTAATAGTGACCGATAGCCTGACTGATTCGTAGAAAGCACAGTATTTAACTCGACCTCCTACTGTAACTAATTACAATCTGAAAGATTAATACGGGCATATTCAGTATACATATGCATATACAGTATACACACTGTATTAGACAGCTTTCTTAAAATAACTTTGATTCAACTCGATATAGTGGCCTAACAAAGTATAATATACAATTTGATGTTTATTATTGAATTTTTGTGAAATCCAATGAAATTATAATATTCAAATTTGAAAGTGGCGAGTTCATTATATTTTGAAAAAAATTTCTTGACAGGTACTTTTTTGTATTAAAATTTACAATAAAAAATAACAAACACGCATACTGACAGCTTCATGACGTCTAGAATGCCTCTTTCAATCATCCGTCATTATGAAATATAACAAGCATATACTGTAACAAATCCGCCGCTACGTATTAATCATCTGTCATAATACTAGTTGAGCGTATATTTACAAAATTTTTATTGCTTTCAATAATTTCACCAAATCGCCTTATAATTCACCTTATTAAATCATATTACTCTTACGAATTTACATTGCGACAGATGCTGTACCTCATATGCCACCAGATATTATAACAGATCCGTTTCCTGTAACATTGCCAAACGAAAATTAGGTGAAAGTTCTAGAATCGAAAAGAATTACGATAGACCACAGTGCCATGTTTTCTTTTTTTCCACAATGTTAAAATTCAAACGTACTCATCTACAAGCCATTGATTTAAGTGCTTTCCATTAAACGTTAAGTTCCGGCTCCGCTACATTCAAACAGCCAAGGCCTCAATGTTGATCCGGTCTAAAATTAACGAGCGTTCCTTCGTTCGACTTGGCATTCAAAACTAAAGATTGTTAAACCTTTTACTTTAATCGCCCAAAGTACACGTCCCAATCAATAAATTATATATAGTATACAACTTTTGGCCACATCGCTTGACAGACAAATCCCTCAGCCTTTGAATGAAAACTTTCAACACTGTGAGAATACATCGAACGAAGATTATAAGTCACGTGTTGGATACATATAAATTTATCTTAGTCGAAGATATACCAAAAGATAAAATCTGCCATTAGCTAATAAACGTTGTCCCGATCAGCTAGTTAGTCACATCTCATAGTAACATCTATCACGCCCCTCGTAAGTCCGGTTACGATCACAACATAATTCAATGGCTTCCTCCAACGTTTAATCATCAAGAATCACGAACAGTTGATATTACACTCTTAGTATATGGCATACTCTCCCACAGTCTATGATCTCCAACGCTTCAGGACTCGGTCCACGGGAAGATATGTCCCCTCTCTTATTCTCTAATATATTCTAATGCTATGCCGCCCCGACAATGAGGCACAACTCATCCAGCATCCTCCTACACCTTGGTCCAGCATCGAGGTCGCACAATGCTATCTCCTCCGAGCGTTTTACGTCTCTTCCCATTCCTCCATTGGAATATTATTATTCCGCAATAAGATAGTCTCCGAGTATTGCGCGACTATTCGGTGTTTAATTCTCTCAGAGCACTTTGCTAAGGTCAAAGATCGTTTATAGCGATTTGGAATAGATGCCGGCTGATTTTTTGTTCTTTTGTTCAGTACATACATATACATATACTATATGACAATTGTATCATGCGTTAGATATTCTCTGAA
The DNA here is from genome assembly GCF_000341935.2 of Cephus cinctus. Taxonomy (NCBI): domain Eukaryota; kingdom Metazoa; phylum Arthropoda; class Insecta; order Hymenoptera; family Cephidae; genus Cephus; species Cephus cinctus. Next base: position 1,781,488 of record NW_014332886.1, read on the forward strand.
AAATTTCTTCTATACTTACGTATTTTGCGAGTCTATCGATATCCATGGATCTTGTACTTACTTACCTATATAGGTATATATCGAGTTGCGAAAGGAGAAGCTGATTTCGAATGTCCGATCTGCTGGAGAACGCGAGCTCGCCGTGTATGTACATAAGTTCCAGCGCGGAGCGATCGCAAGGTTGCGATACAGGTTGTCGGGCGGGATGCGCGAGCCTAGATTCTAAAAGATGCCGCAATCTCCGCCTCGACACGGTGCTATTCGTGCTATTCTTTGGACGCTTATGCACCTACGGAGTACGTTGATCTACGTACTTTGTGGCGCGAGCTATGAAACGGAACTCCATGAGGTACCGATCTTCCAATATAATTCAGATTCTGGATAGTCCCTTACGTATTACGTGCATTTTGAGAAATTTAAGTGACTTTATTTTTTTTATAAATACTTTTTAGGCGGAAATTTCAAAATATTGAATTAATAAAGGATCGCTCTTCGGGCGACTGATATATGTATATGTCGACTTGATAATGAGAACGGTTTAAGTTCAGCAACTTCACAAAGTCCCAGGAACTCAGGTGGGGGGCCTTCTTACACGATGCTTCGTCATTCGACTACAATGCTGGTATAGTTTTGTTGTAAATGTTATGAATAGCTTCGTGTAACACGGGTCTGGTTCCAGATGACGCGCCGCGGGTGGGAGTCGTCTTCTATTAATGTTCTATCGTGGGACGTTCGGTACCGATCTTCTTTCGAACGACTGCGTTCACGATCACAACAGAGCCATTGATATGCCGTTATTTTCGGACGTTCGTCTTAGTGCTAGTCGATTCGATTAACGATGCGGTTTCTGTTAATAGCTTTGGAGAGACGATCGGTGCGTGATTTACAACGAGTATATTACCCATTTACCGATTTCCTCGATAATCAGGATTATCGTATGCCTCTTTAATGATAGTTTTCTTTTTTAAATTAAACTGTTATCTTTTTACGTGTAAAAATCAATGAAAAGCAAATCTATTTAAAATGTTACGTCAGCTGTAAATCACTTTTAAGACTTATTGGTTTCTCGCGTATCGCTTAGTTCTATCGCTTAAATAGAGTGCAGTAAAGTGTCTAAGTGTCAAGTGCGCAATCTTTAAAGTCCACTTAGATATCTCAGAACCGATTAATTCCTTACCGATTGAGATCATTCTGTTAAGCAGTTGGTGTAACATGCGATACGTATCACAGGAAAGCCTCAAGAGTACACCTGTAACATAGTCACAGGAAGAATTATACGTATAGTGTATGTAGGTGATGTAGACTATGAATTTACGTATATCCCAAAGGGTCATTGGGTCAGAAGAAACTTTCAAAGTGAATTTCATTCTGACAAAAAGCTGCAATGCGGCTAGACAGACTATCCAGGTGTACCTGGAACATCAGGGAATTCCAATAGGTTTAAAAACCTTCCCACATAGGCTATAAAGCCGCATTGCAGATTCCGTCCTATAGGGATCCTCATAAAAAGTGACCTACCCTAAGACCCTCCTTTCCACTCAATTCACTTATCATCCCAATATAAATCCATGAAGCAATTCAATCAAAGAGACGACTCCCTTACGCAAGCATATTTATATATTCCACAGTCAACCCTTTTGTTGCCGAATTGGTGATAAGCTGATAAGACGTCGATTGGGCGGAGCGAACCTCCTTTAAATGTATTTAAAAGTTACGGAATAATTTCAGACTGTCGATCAATAATAAGTATCCATCAAAATACTGACGCAATCCTCGCGGTAATAAGAAATTGAAAATTCTTTAAAAAAAAAAAAAATGAAGCTGATAGAAAAGTAGTGAAAAAAAGTTGCATCGAATTCGTGTGTAATGACCTTCCAGTACGTAAGAAAAAATGTATGTAAATTACGTATTACAGCGCAACTGCCCGTAGTTGCACCTAGCCCATTTCTCCGTACTCCCATTGACCTATTACTATGGTAATTTGGACCATATGACCCGTACATGACCTTTGATAATAGCATCAGCAGCGAGGAGACGGCGTGTCGCGGAGGAGGTGCTGCAGGAGTGGCGAACCGTACGGAACACAGGGACTGGCAAGACGCAGGTGAACCAGGAACTGTCTGTTGGATTTACTCTCGGTCAGTTCATCTGCCTATGTTCATCTTGCCCTTCCACTCCATTCTTTCCATGCAGATGTCCATATTGTGATAACCCCCTTTACTGGCAACACCATTCGATCTTTACGCTTCGTTACGGAATCACGTACCGTTCTCTCAATATCGTAAAATAGCCTCTCTGTCCTTTTTTCAAGACCGTCCCAATCCCTTCTTCGGACTAGACGTATAGTCGCCACGCTCAAAGTTCGTCGAATCGATTTTCCCGCATAGAGTACAAGCATCTCTGGACGTAAATTGTACCAGTCACTTTTTAACTGCGCAACTTTCGGAACACAAAAGAACGAGCTTGCACGAACGCCTCGTATTTACTCGAATACGGAATATCGAATTCCGTGCTATTCAGTTCACGAGGTAACTGCACCGGCACCGGGTAACAGGAACCCCACGAAGAATAAACGCAAAAAGCTACCTCGAGCTTCTGAACGATCCCGTAAAAGCTCTGTGCATATACTGTTTATAAAATAAAAAGATAGCTATAGCTTTCGTGACGCAATTTGATATATAACAAAAATATATAAAGATTACCAAATGCCATGGTTGAATTATTTATTTAAATAAAAATCATTAGGAAGCAGATATTATATTCACATTAGAATTTCATCATTTGATCTCTAGAAACGCAAAGTTTGTACATGTATTTAATATAAGGTGCTAGATCCATATATACAAATATATGTTTATATGAAATATAAAGGCGTAGATCTATCGACAGGCCAAGGCAGTTAAATGTCGAAGGCCGACGTTTGTCGTAGTAGCGCAGTGCATAGCAGCCGAGTATCCGTAGGTATATACGCGACCAGGTAAGATCCAAGACGGTGAAGATTCTTTGCCATTTGAACTAGGATCGACTGGGCTACGATCTGGCACACTTCGTGCACACTCGGGGCACACGTATGCCGGAGCATCGCGCACGAGCTCGAAATTTACGGCACGCGAGCATCCGCTGCCTCTCGGCTGCAAGCCGCTCCTCTTCGTCGGTCGCATCTCCTAGAGTCACTTGCGCAACCATGCAGGAGAGATCTGCACCAGCTGCACCCAGTCACCCATTCCATCTACCGGGTATAATACGTGTCTGTTACCCTATCCCATCCCATGACTTTACTAGACCCATCCCATTCTATCGGTATCACGTCGTATGCACACACCGTATTGTGCCGTTGTACCATTCTGATTAATGGGCTACTCGGGTTATCCGGTGTTCTCTACACGGTTGCGGCATTGTCGTCTATCCCTGGCTCACATAAATCTAAATTCCACATCGAATTTTCTGCATCGAAGACCCTCGATCTCGTCTCCTAGGAAAATCTTAGATCGATCCAGTGGAAACGAATGTGAGCAGCCCTGTTATATATGGTACGTATAAGGATACCTGTTTTCATATGCGACTCGGTATATACGATACATATATAGTAGTAGTAGTAGTAGCAGCAATGAAAAGCAATGTATTCTTGGTGTTGTTGAATGGTAGAGTGAATGGTATTTTTTGGTCTATTCTACTTTTAAAGAATAAGGAGCAGAGTCGTATGCTTTGCCTATATGAATAAGTAGTATCGTATTATTTGTAGGGCAATCGTTATACCGTAAAGAGCTTCATCTCGAAAATATAATCTGATCGTTAGCTATTCGTTATCCCTAATCGTAATCCACAGTCGGTACAGTAGAGCGAGTACCGTAGAGCCGAAGATGCGTGGCTGTTTGCATCCCTCACATAACGAAGTAAATCAGCGAAGGTACAGAGCCCGGCATTCAGAGCGAAGAACCAAAGCGGTTCCTTGCATGCGTGGCTTTAGTATTCCTTCTGCGTCAAATGTTAACTCGTGCCACTAACTATGCGCCGCTCTTGCTTTCGCTACGGTAGGCAATATTATGGAAATTCAAGCGCCTACTATGCCGACTACACGATGGAGTAACGACCACTCGACAATGCCTATTTGTATCGGAACCACTCGCGGACAGCGACTAATCATTATCATCCGTGCGGTTATATTTAGATCTGCCTATCCATCTCTTTGATGTGTCCCTGTATACGTGGTACGTGGTATACGCGCTATCACTGTATACACGGGGCACGTATAAGGTCCTTTAAGATTCCGCGAGCCGTATACAGTGATTCAACGAAGCGGTAGTAAAACTTGTAACAGTAAAATTTAAATGGCGAAATCTGATTGAGGGAAAAATTTTTGAAATTTTTCCATTAATTTTTTTTTACAAAAAAAAAATAACATTGTACAGCGTCTATTTATGCATTACGCACACGAGCCATTCTTCTCTCGTGCTACTTGCGTATCCGCAGGAAAGGTTCCGCTCCGATGTCAAGGCTACTATTATGACCGCGCGAGCTTCTATATGCACCGTACATAGAAACCGTCTGACAATAGCCAGTGAATATATGCGTGACGAACGTTCGCGATTTCCTATGAAAGTGCGTAGTCGAAGGCACTTATAGGTATCAAAGGCGGTTAGTCCCTTTACGAATGGGCGAACACGCCGCTACCGCCTCCATCGACGTTTATCATTGAGACAGAACAGAGGAGAGGCCATGGCTGAGGGTGGGAGTGAAGGGGGAGGCTATAGAAAAACTATGCCGAACGCCCACGCCGATTCAACCTTTACTATTTGTCACCCTTACTCCATACGAGATCCTATCTTAAATCTCGTATCCATAGGGGCGAACTTTTGCCCGAGGGTTTTGAACAGTCGTGATTTTATCTCGCCAATAGGGACACCCGCGAGTTCAGGACTTCACACTTGTACTCTCTATACGCACTTTTATCCCATGTAATTCAATAGAGTGTTTTCTATAGAGTGGTGTACAGTATACACGGGCGCTGTATAAGCATCTATGCACTGTACTGCCGAGGTGCTGCCGACAAACGTTTCCCCATGCACTCTCGTATTTGCATCTTGACACCGTGTCCATTCACTTTGCCCCTTTCCCTTCGTCCATCCCCGTAATAATCTTGGACTGTCCACGCGACTTCTTCTTTTACGTCCTCAGGGACAATAATGGACGGAAGACGTTTCACCAGGGTCCTTACGTACCGACTACCTTACGTCAGCTGCCCACGTGACGCGAATGACGAATCAGAGAATGGGATGATCGATATAGATGGGCGCTGCCGATTGTAAGCACGGCTACCTTTTATATTCGTCTAGGAGCGACGTACGATCGTAAATTTGTCACAGGGACGCATTACGGCGATTCGCGCAGGCAGGGTGGTTTTTAACGAGCGACGGAACGACATTTGCGCATGTACTTGAATATCCTTTGGTATTAGATACGCCGTGTGATAAAAGAAAGCATCGATGCCGCGCGACGGCGAAACGACGACTCGCGACCGGTTGTAAATGTCGCGGAGCTACCGATGCTACGGCTGAGGTGCAAGATTGCTGGGAGAAAGAATTATTGATTAAATTATAGGTATAGCCCTGATGTATCCCGCGGCGAGGAGAGATCTTGGTACCGTGGATAGATTACGGAGCCGACGGGTTGTAAATTTAATGTAAATTTGCGTACTACGCGGCGGAGTTGCTGTTTCGTCTCGTTGGATATTTCGTACGTACGATTTTCGTGATGCTCTTATCGCTACCCGGGAGGCCAATTATAATACTCATGCGTGAGTGATTTGTGCAATGTTGGTAATGAAATTCTAATGACACTGCTGCCAACCATGCAACTCTGTCTGCATTCGGAGTGAAATGGACCCTTGAGGCTACCGACGATCACATCATCTTTTTGCTTGCGGTTCATTCAGATTAAAAGAGGCTTTATGTAATTTGTGAAAATTACTCCGAATGATGTTATATTTTACATTTGGACTTGGGCACTTTTCGTGATTTCTTTTGCTGATTCGTGACCAAGTATCATTTCTTTTATTAATGATATCGAATTAAGACCGAGGCTGAAGTATCAAGCCGTAAAGTTTTATCGGAATAATCTTTCCTGGTTTACTTCTTGATATCAGCAATTACGGCAGGGCCGGCAGATGCCACGTGTCGTCAATTTTTATCATCCTTACTACGATCAAGCACTCGTTTACGCAATGACCTCCGGACTATTCACGGTGACCCGCGAAGATTGCGAAGCTTCGAACGAATATCAATTACGCACGTGCCGGCGTTTCGCTTTCCATGGAGATTTCGAAGGTAGCGATTGCCGTGGAATTATGAAAATTGATGGTGACGACGACAACGATGATTTTGCGAGACGCTAAGACGACGATTTTTAAATGGACGAGAAGAGAAAGGATGATGACCGAGAATCGAAGAAAGCGCGATAAATCGTTGAACTTTAGTTTATTCGCGAATTATTGCCTTGGCTACAACGCCAATCATTGCCATTATAAACTTTATATCCGTATGGGCATCATAGTAATTACGTGTACCGAAATTTTCAACGTTTTCGGGTCCCAGCTATACGTGGTACTACGCACCGAGTATGTTACTTTAATATCCCGGATAATTACTACCTAGTAATCGTACGATAATGAGGAAAAATAGTTTATTATACACGAGTGATTGCAAAAATAAGATGTATCGCAATTAAAGACTTTGGCTACACGATTTTCACAAAATTGATACGTCAAATTAGTTTGGTACTCATTACAAAAGAATATCTATAGGTACGCCATTATTTATAATAAATTTCACAGTAAATTCATATCCTCTTCAATTTGAAGAAGATAAAAAGGAGAAAGATGAAAACCACTTGCCATTTGCTCATTTAGGAAATAATTCCTTGATGATAAAGTTCAATTCTCTATTATACCTACCTGTACCATACACCTTCATCCACAGAAGTTTCTTTGGGTAATCTTTCAAGGCTCTCGGGTTAATAATTAACGCACTACAGCACGGTATGCTCACATGCTAACCTATGGCTACCACCATACGATACCCTAGACGTAGAACAAACGCATAAGCGTGTAATTGGTCTACAGACATTAGCCACGACGTCGGCAAGAAATAGTTGACGCCGCATGGCGCCCCATGCATCATATTCTTACGTCGATAACTCGGTCTGGTGTTTGCTCTGCGGAAGCCACGCAAGAAGAGCATTTCGCTACCGCTTGACAGGTAGGGACGTAAGAAAACTTGATTAATAACAGAATAATAACACATTCCGTCACGACCCGCATTGTTCGCATAAAGAACACGCCGTAGGTTTCAGCAAAACGAATTTTCAGAATGGATTTTCAGTTTTTCACAGTAAAGTCTAAAGATTTTTTTTTTTTCCTTCCATGGAAGCCACGTCCGAACTGTTTCTCATACCAGTCTTTGACCAGTCTTGCTATGATTGGTAATTTTATGCGAATCCTTCCGGACGGCCATAACAACACTGACGCATTGAAAACGAAACCTGGCACCGAGGGGGTTATCAATTTCTCACGGATACCAAGTATACAAAGTGCATTCAAAGTAGTCCCGCATAGGCAAGGTTTTGCCGGTGCGTTATGGGATTTCGCAATCGATCGGCTACACAGTTTTCGGATCGTTACTCGGCCGTTCGTTTATGATTTATCGGTAATTTAAGTAGCTCTTACAATTCCTTCAGAACGTTACCGATTAAGCATGCTCGTTAAACGCGCTGTAACCGTCACGCATTCGTACCCTCGTTTGCGTGATGCAATTTCTCATAAGTGCCTCATTAGCGTTATAATTAATTCGAATCTAATGGGCACAAAACCCGAAATATTCTTACGTATAGGTTCACTTATAGATACATATACATGTATATATAGCTATACATGCCCTCCTTTCCCTTTGAACTCTGACCCTCTGACCCTCTGAACTCGTCCAATCACTATTCAATGATTCCTCAAACGATCAGGCAATAAACCAGCCGACTATTTCTCACAGGCACCACCATGGGGTTTAGACTCAATAAAAGACTTCAATTTAATTGCCTGTCTAGGGAGTTTAATCCAAATGTCCAAGAGGCAAAGTGCCCGTGGTACAATGTTTGCTGTCTGAGGTAGTCACTATGTCTAGTACCAACACGAGTAACGTTAAAGTACCTATATACAGGTAGTACGCTTCGAATCAATTTCTTAGTACGCAAAGGAAGTGTAGAAGGGTCTAAGAATCATCAGAAAATAATGCATCGACGCGTAACGACGCAACCCAGGTAATTTAGCAGTTTCGACAAGAACTACAAGACATACTCCTAAGTGGTACAAGCTGTACGGTAAGTAATTACGAAAAGACTGCCTTCGGCTCATTGGCCACGTCCCAAGATCAGCGCCGGAGACTACGGACGTATCTCAGGTACTACTACCCAGCACGCATAAGTTTAAGAATTATGCATCGCGTGAGTTAAGGTGTAGGGCCTTCGCAATTTCTTGCCTCTGAAAGCTCCTGACCAGGACTGGATTTCGCATAAGTCATGCTGGGTGTTTCCTAGTAATGACCCCCCCGGCTTCTCGTTTTACCCCTATGGACTCCCTGGCATCAGCTATTTCAAATTGTACATGGTTAAGACCGAAGCGTAGCTCTGACTTATTCATATCGATTTATATTCATTTGTATGCCTGATGATAAAAATATACATCGTTACTATCACGCCGCATAGTAATTTTCAATAACTGACAATCAGCGGACAGGATCTTGTTGCTGAAATAGAACCCAAACTATCATTTGTGTGATATAGTGATCATCGTCGAGCCTTGATGAAAATTGAAACATATGCAGATACGATTTGCCCACGGGGCACGTGTGGCGTAACGCATAACATATGTTTGTTTTACGTATACGCGAACTAACGTCCGCCTGGATAATATATCATGATATTTTTTCGCGCGTTCATGGTAATCATTCGTATTAATTTGCAATGTTGCAAAAAGTCATAACTCCTATGGAGTTAAGTCTCGCGTACGCTCGGCAGTAACTTCGGTATGCCGGCTGCTTAATGACAGAAGAAAGTAGGTAAAATCACTTAGCCACGGATTTTACAATTATTCGCACGTTGCCAATTGCCGCGCTCGATTGAAACGTTAACCCTTAATTAGCGAGGTATCCTCGTCTTGACTGTACAATAAGTGAAATTACCTCTTATCATGAATAATAATTTTCATAATTCGTGTTCCCGATTTATACGATTATCGAGAATGTAAGTACATGTGAACATGATATTTTCATTCTTTGCACGCACACGCGAAGTATGAGTATTATTATCTTTCATACGAGAACGACAATCGGTATTCGATTTTTCCTTATGCCAGGTACGCGAAGCTACGCAATGTCATGTTTTTATGCGCATACTTTGACATTTTCCTGTCGAGTCAATTAGCCATTTACTCGCGAATCTAGATCACTTGATAAGTCGGTAAGACAAAGAATATTCTTATGTACATGGGTATGCGTGGTATATACTTTGGCATGTATACGTATAGATTATTGGATCTTCCTAGCGCGAAAGGTCCGGGTCGCCATGATGTACATCACGAAGTCCGTGTCATCCCCAAGTTATCTGGATCCGATTTACATTGGCGAATCCATAGATCGATCCAAGACCGATCATTTTTACGTTCGACATTTACCTTGTGCAACTATCCGCTCTCGTACCCTTAACCTGATTTTCTTTGATATAAAATTCAAACTAGATCTTGCTCTGACCATCGATACTGGCGGAGAACATCGAAATTGGAGGAACGTGTAAAGAAGGATAAACAGATCTAAAAAAATAGATAACATGGTGGTGCATATCCGTGTGATACGTGAGTGTTCCGCATTAACGGAATCCTTTTGAATCGATCTTACGATATTATCAACTTTCAGTTTGACTGTGTGGTGGGGATCCAATCAGTTTCATAGGCACGTCGTGAAGCTTCCCCTAGGATTCACCTGCTTCCAGCAGATATGAACCCCACGCCCATTCTCCAGATAAATCCTGCGAGGCTCGTTACGAATGGGGTCTCGATCGGGACAGGATTGATCGGTCCCACGAAAGGCCTCGAACACTCCTGAAGTCCCCCAGGTCCCCACGTCTCGTGCCATGTAGCCTTCTTCACCTCCTTCCAGCTAGCCGATACCACCCCCACCTTGGAGAGAGGCTATTTACCGCTAGTCTAGCGACCAAGGCAAGATAGGATGACCTACTTCGACAGGCTCCTCCTAGGAGAGGGGCTTCAACTCGTACGTTGATTTCTAATCGGAAAAATCGCACAAGGATAGGAGGAGGTGGACGCCGGCCAATCGGAGCCGATCCTCCGCGGCGTCTCACCTTCTCGTTTTTGCACGCGTTCCGTAAAAAAAACAAAATTCCACCAATGAGGATCTATCGGCGCGCCAAGGCATTTGCATACGATGGGCTACGTGTAACTCCTAGGTATCCTGGATAGAAGCTCCTTCCGTGAAGTGTTTACGATGGCCGCTCAGACGATATACCCACACCGATGATTTTTAAGGGTACGCGCACCAATCCTACCTCGGAGGATGCGTGTTTCTGTATACCCGGGTACATATGGCAGACGTCTTTCGATCCTCCAAGGGATACTGGTTTGAGGCAGTACAACTTTCCTATCTATACGCTAACGAGAATGATGTCCTACTGGTATCAGATTTTTCAGCACGAGCGCACGTGCATCACTTTATTTCTGATTCCTATAGCGATGGGTGCACATTATGCACCTGATTATACTACCAGCTGAAATTCATTTCTAAGCACCATACACGAGACGGTCGTTTGACGATTATGAGTTCTAATGCAGGAAGAGGACGTGGATGGGGTCCAAGAACAAACCCCTTAGTTTACCGACGTAGCATCGTTTTTGTTTGGCATTACGGCGTGCAGTACGAAGAGCCAAGGTAAAAATTAAGAGATCGTGCTCCTAGGAGCTTGGTACAAACTCGTGGGAAACGATGGACCACTGCAAGTGCCGTATATATACCTACCCGGTATACGTAGTTAAAGACACGTCATTAGGGTTAAACGCTCTCGAGCATCTAGCCTGATGTCTGCCGTTTTGCTGTTTGCTCTTTGCACGCGGTTCGTCCAGCGGTCACTATACAATTATTCAAATAAATCAAAGAGATTTTGTTCGCAAAGTACTTATAATGCAATCGTACCACTATTACCCGTGCACATATGCACACGCAATTACGTATACGTTTACCCAATCCAACGTTACACCTTCTTGCACGCTATGTCTCAATCCCATATGAACGGGCATCGAACCTCAGCTTCATATAACTTCGTATCGACCAATGTAACAGCACGTACGGTTTCGGGCTGGTAGCTGGATACTTCTTAACCTCTATTCGGAAATGTCGAGGTCTTCGGCTGGGAATGGGTTTGCGCGGTTCCTCCCACAACAGAACTGGCCATATCGCCAGAAGCTTACGAGCATTGTTGCCTCCGTGCTGTTGGCACGTTGGCGCAACCCCACGTCACGACTTGCACCGCGGAATGGTAGGTGTTGGTACCGTGGCCATAACACAGCACGGCATATTAATTCGCGAACGTGCACGATGCGTGGATTTACGTCACGTCTCGATATCAAAGCGTCCCCTCTATTTAACAACGGGCGGTTACGAGTATTCTAAGCTCTCCGTTCCTGGCAGTCGAACGAGGGCATACCCTTGACCTGATGCCTGTAACAAAGAGGATGTCTCAATCTGTGCATTTGGTATTATTATGGCATTGCCAAAAGTCCTGGCACTGAGTGGGAGACCGTGAAGCAGGTATTGGCCAAGGTTCTCTGGTTTTACGATTGAAAGGAACGTTTCGAAAAGCGTTGAGCTGCTATTTATATACCTTATACATATGTATACATACAAGTATAGTTTATTCTTCATGAGAATGGATACGTCGGCGCCTTGCGAGGAGTCGGAAGGATTCTTATGGTTCACATTTTATGAACTCATTCAGAGTTCGAACTGTTGTTGGAACTTGCGGTGAATCATCGAAATCAGTTTTGACAGTCATAGTCATTCTTAATAGGTACAAGCTTGTGCGGTGGACGATGGGCACAGTAGGATGAAAGTCGGTCAAACTTCTCTTGGGAGAAACGTCGAAAGGGTAACGACGACTGTGTCATCGTTATGGGATGATACAGGTGCTATGACATTCCTAGAGAGGATCGAACGAGATAATAGGTTTAGTCGATGATTGCTGACTGTCAAAAATGACAATGCTCCGTACTGAGGATTATATGTGAGTAACGGCACGGTGTTTACCGTAAGTTTTGCGTATAGCTAGTGAGCTAGCTGGTATCTTCATGAATCAGGAACAATCAGATATCATCAGTCTTTTTGTAAGGCTCTTTCTAGGTGTCTGCAAGGTCGGTCTACATATTTCTTTTCCCACGCTCGGTGCTTACCGATGAATTTTATTTTCTACCAAATGAAATTATTTTAAAAACTATTCGCTTCACGTGATTCGTTGTGTTTTATCAAGATTTTAGGTCTATACTTATGTATGTATATACAACGTGGATTTTACTGGCGTTTATATACTTCGTTTATTTATAGACATTAAGAGAACGAGATATTACTCGAGTCCCTCTAGGAGCGATGCGAATTTGTCTGATCCGTTATGCTTACGTCAAGCTCTTTTGATTAATCGTCATCGCTCACAAGCTTTCACTCGATATGCAATTATAAAGTGTTAATGGGGGCTCCTGTTAATCCTTTCGCATGCTACATCGAGTTACTTGAGCAGTGAAGATGAGGATAATTTAAAAGGAGGGATGAACATAATTTCCTAACATTGGAGTTCGAGAATTTTCAGTATTTCACATGTATTTAATATGTTGAATCATACTTGTGAAAATATTTTGATATTGAAACTTATAATTTTTTTTTTTTCAAAATATCATTAAGTGTTATGAGAACTCGAGAAATTGTCTCGTGTTAAGATTATATCGTATGATGATAATTTTGGATTTGTTCACTTTGAATATATTATGCTGTTACGGTATAGAAATGATACCAACTTTGAATGGTCATTGTTTGTAAGAATAAATTTTCAGTGACGTACCACATAAAACGGGGATCGGAAGGACGGGGTCGAAATGGCTGATATGAACTATTACTTTCTCACTAGGCTCTTCGTCTTTTAAGAACAATAACAAGTCGCTGCGTGTACTTATAATCCTATAACGGGCGGCTATATACGTTAAATTATAGGAACCCATTAAAAATCATTCCTCTTCCTCCTATATTCTCCTTAACACCTGGCCAAGTTAACGAGGCGATAGCCGCGCATTAACAGTAACGAGTTTCAAATGAGATTCAGATGTTTTGTCCCAAGAAAGAGGTCGCGCGTTTAGTGGATAACGAGAAGACCTCTTCGCGCTAGAGCCTGGTCACGACACGGCACGAAGCGTCCGTCTGCCATGACGATATACGTTGTTTTCTCTAATTCTGCTTGATTGATGGCGAATGAAGACTTTTTACATTTCATCCAACCAATCAGCAGGTACACTCGATTATTATAGTGATGGATATACGCATATTTTTTATAAGGTCCAAAATTAACTTTTTGTTATTTTCCTATGCGTTGGAAATGCATAATGTTCTTCTTTGTGTATTCTTGTTAAATTGAGATTGAGTCGTTGACATTGAAAGTCAATCGTTTTTACGTGTCAACCTGATCATTTCGTTTCACGGATGGATGCTAGTCATATGCTGCAGATACGACCAACTATTCATTCATAGTTGCACGTCATTGCGAGAAGAGACATACGGAACACGTGTGTACAAACAGGATGTGTAGGAATCTGGAGAATTAATTTCTTTGTAATAAATACGTATGGAAATAAAAAAATGTTATGAAAAATATGAAAGTTTGTATTTTTTTTTTTTTTCAAAGATGAAAAAGAGATGAAACAGATATCAATACTTATATAAATGTTTAGATTGATTACAATATACAAGTTTATAATGTCGATGATTGGATTTGCGTATCTGATTGACTGCGTGAATGATGCGGTTAGGTTTGCAATTCTCATTTGACTTCGTATCATAAATCGCGTCGCGATAGTAATTATAGTATAATTGCAATGAACACTAATCATAGACATCCCCTAATCAGCGTACGTAAATCAATTGTTAATTATTATTCCGTTTTCAGAAGTGTAAAAATTTTATGAACAATGAGTACGAGTTAACCCGAAGGCCTTGACTCGTTTATGTATCTACGTACGACTGAGATCTTTATTAAAAAGGTTAATTGAATCAAGAAATTTTTAAATCCAGACAATTATGTTCACTCGAATGATTTGACCAATACTAAAATTTCGACTGTCAAACAAATTTGTTTAGTGATTAGAATTTCGTTTATACGATCTCCAGCTACGTATGCTTACTAGTAACTTGACCTCGTACGACTATTTGCACATACTGAATAAAAATTCATATAGTTGAGCAATAAAGGTATTGATGATTTCGTAAGGCTCAAACTATAGGCTTTTACTTGGAACGATTATGTATATTTATGAAATGGTAGAAGTAACCAGGTAAATTATTATTTTCAAGTGGTTAATACATTAAGGATTTTTTTTTAAGGTATTTAATCACGGGACACTCTTCTTTTCGTTAATTTATCGTAATAACATATGACATGTACAAGAAGTCATAGGCACTGTGGAATCAGCAGAATATGCTGTATACCAGCTTAACTGCTGAACTTCTTGCACGTAATACAGTGGCGCAGCGTTAATTAGTACCTGCAGGTAGATATTCAAGGTTCGTGGAGACTACAGCCACTTCCAACTTCATTACACGTTTAATGCGATCGTATTTCCGACGCGTGCATTTCTTTCGGTAAATTGTTATGCGAAGTGAATGACTTTATACTTCATGTAATTGCCGATGGGAACCTTAACCTTTTTAACAGAGTAAAATAACATTCCAGTAAAATTCAAATAGTTATCTCATACTCCCATCTACGTTATAATAATTGAACAATGGTATAATTCCAGATAAATTTTTATTAATTTTCTTCAATTTACTTTAATCTGATGCAAATACAATAAAAAATTCAGATAAATAATTTTGACCAGTTTGATTGAAAATTTCATTAATACCAGCTTTAATTACAGTGTTAATTAAGTCCTAATTGAATGCGTTGTTAAATAAAAATTCTTAATGCCATTTGCGATGTCATCTGGAACGCTTTGAAGTCTTTGAATTTTTTATAAATTTCTTTTTTAACGATTTCATGCTTCTATACCGTACAAGGGTCTACAGTTTATCTCTCCCAGCATCCATGCACCTTACTTTTCGAGATGCTCCTTATCGTTTGAATTCCTTCTATATCCGGGCGGTGCATGGGCAATGCAATGTCTAGAACGTTGTCGTGCCGCTACCGTGTACTCTCGCCCCATCCGATCACTGATATCTCAAATAGACACGTTACGTTGGCTCACATATGAGCTTACGGAGTAGAGATAGGATATAGACTGGTACCTACTCCTAGGTTGCTCCGTACTCTGGATCCTTCTGGTACCTACTACTTCTGGCCTGGAGGCTGTGTGATCTCTCGTGGACCTATGCTGCTACACAGTGCTCTGCGCTTGTCCGTGCTGCTCTGCGTTGTGCCACGTTATGTGCCGTGCTGTAGTGACCTACCGTTATGTGGTTAACGAGCTACCACCTCCATAGTCGCATTGCGCATGCACAAAATATAAACGTGGGAACCGGAATTGACTAGCCTGGGACTACCGAACATCCTTGACTGTATAGAGGGAGAGACGCTGATTAACTTTAAATGCTTGTAATAAATAAATTTATATACTTCATAATTTATCCTTGAATTAATATCAATCTTTTTTTTTTGTTTCAGGTAAGTCTACCTATGTCTGCTATAACGAAATTCATACTTGTTCGTGGGGTTGGTAAGCATTTTGTTTCATTGCAATATTTTTTTTAAAGGTACCTAAAATTAAACGAGTACCTGGGTCTTTGATTTTTAGGATGAACTGTATAGCTTTTTAAAAATTTTAGTTGGTTATTGATACGTCTGGAGATTTTTTTGTTAGGAGCCATATCCAAATCCTTGTTAACGATTTCTAAGCGACCTCAATTATCATTTCGATCTTCGTTAGTCGGTTGTATCTCTTCAACCTGGTATTCTATCGGCGTGCTTTCGCCATGGACCAATCTGTGCATCTTGGCATGCGCCCCCGCGACGGTTCACGGATTAGCCAGCTGGGACGACTATTCGACGCTACTTCGTTTCACTCTACACCACTCCGTGTATATAGCCAATGTCCTCGCTAACTTATAGATCTGATAGCGGGTCCCTGCTTACCTGCTCGGTTCCATGCTTCTGCCTAATACTTCCTCGAACCGATCCGTGCAGACTTGCCGATGAATTAACTTGATAATGATGGGAGTAAAATCTTGTCACGCGTTGCTAAATCAGAGAGGGTTTCTTATAGGAGGCCATTGCGCTTGTTAGTATTTATACAGAAAGTTAAAAAGAAAATTAAAAAAAATTAAACTCGTATTGTC
The DNA here is from genome assembly GCF_000341935.2 of Cephus cinctus. Lineage (NCBI taxonomy): Eukaryota > Metazoa > Arthropoda > Insecta > Hymenoptera > Cephidae > Cephus > Cephus cinctus. The sequence goes on from NW_014332886.1 coordinate 1,798,122, forward strand.
GAAACATATTTTTTACTTTTTCATCCATTCGTCTCTTCCTTGTATACCATGCATTTACTGATATCCAATTGAACCCGAAATCATTAACGCGGATAAAGAACGGGTTTTGGAATTTTTTGTTTTTTAATTTTTTTTTTTCCAGCACCCACCAGTTTCAGTGAACAAGTTCCTCTCTAGATTCACTCGAACCGTTGCGAGATCATTATCAGCCATCTGACGGTCTAGGAAACATTGTCATTAGAAGGGGCAATACGGAGATGATTATACCTTACACCTTTCATAGAGTGCTATCGAGCGATACATCGTTGTTTGATCAATCTTACTGAAATAATATATACTATTAGATTGATTTCATCAATAGTAATCTGACGTAGTGAAACGAGGCTCTTGATTTTTTATTCCTCGTCCTGCGAGCCTATTCTCTTGATCATGACCTAAATATGATTCACACGATTGCGCGATCGATCAATTTTATTTTTTATTTTCAGTATTTATTATATATATTAATAAAAGTAACGGCAACTGCATGCGTATGATTTTATAAGAAAACTTTTTATATTTACAATACGCCACGAAGTCTCATCCTCAAATGTGAAAGATAACTCACGAAGTACAGCGAAGCATTGTCGATCGAAAATTAATAAACATTTATCCGGAAGGCAAAAGACTGAAAATTACATTTAATGTATAAGGTAATTTCGAAAGAATCGTAATCGTTGCGTCGTTAATCCAACACGGAAACAACATCGATTACATCCGCAAGAAAGTCCAGGGATACCTGTTTCCATCTAATGTCATAATAATTCACCAGCATTGTCGATACCTCCCATCGGCAACAGCCGGCGTTACGACATTTTTAATTCCTCTTAAAAACTAGAAGAATTCCCAGTTACGGCATGTCGCAGTTGTCGCATTTAAAGCTATCTTTCATCGGGCAGCTCGATTCGCAGCTGTAACTCGTCACTGTTACCAGCGAGGTAACCCGTTTACACGGCAAAAAAGAATTAATTTCGCTATTAATAAAACTGGGCGTGCGTTAACGATTAGTATCTTGGTGGCGCGCACTTTGTAACAGGGAACGGCCAGATAAATTTCCACGTGGAAGGCTATCCGGTGAGTCTGCCAGTTTCACGTAGAATTTCTCCAATTATTTCGTTCGAACCAGGATATCTGTAGTTTGATCTAAAAGCAACCAAAACTAAAGTCCGTATGACATTAGTCAACGCAAGAAATAATACATACCAAATATAGAAGCTAAACAGAGTGCGGTATACAATTCCCGATAAAATAAATATAAAAAAAAAAACGTCAATTCCCCATATACACATGACAAAATAGCATATCTAAACAGTCCAGCTGTACTAATCAACCGTAGTTACAATCCAAGTGGAAATAGAATCCCAAGTAAATCCGGAATGCCTGAATGGTCACGTGGAGTAATTCTAGTCTTAATAGCTCTCGGCGGGAGGACGATTCTTGTAACCTAACCCGAGCTAAAGTAAAGTCTACGACCTCCGACCTTGCTTCTCCAGCATAGGCGTCAATATGTTGCGGAGATCTCGCGGCCGTGTCGGCCGATGTATTACGGTAATTGCAGAGACGTACTGCATTGCAGGCACGGGATACGGTGCCGTAGAGATGTTGACTTGCCACAACGCCATACCGGAACGTTACAGGCCCCCGCGTGGGAGAGCATGGCAGGCGGACCGAGTTCTCTATGGGAACCAACCTACCGAAGAGATCCTTCCTTGCACTAACTCTGGAATATATTGCCATTTGTTCTGCCCGCTATAAGGCAATATGTTTGTCAGTATCGCGGAATCGAACCTGAACCCCACGACCGACGGAGCAAGTTGATCTTGACCGTTATTTCTCGAGTAGATAGGCACCCTGCTACTTTGAAACCGTTTGTGGGATATCGTTTCGCTACGATTCGACACACGATTCGTATCGTGCCGTTTGCTGCGCGAAACGCACGAACCTCGACGAATCTTCAAAGATAGAAGAGGCATGAGACTATACAGGTATACAAGTATATGGGAAACCCGCAGCTGGCATTGTTATCTATTTTCTTAGTCGCTTGTATATACCAGCTTAGCCATGGAATGAGAATGGGGTAGAGAGTAGATTAGACGCAGGAAGAAGGCATCGAATAGTCCTTGTCAATATAGGATGCATCGTCATCACGATCGTCATGCTTGGCCGCCATGACATGAACCGGCAATAAATGTCAATCGGTTCGCGATCCTTACGTACCCGTCCCACTGACAAACAATTCCTCCGCAATTGCTTGACGATCCCTTTAGAAAATAGTGTAATTTCAGGTACGGCTTCACTTCTGCAATTCCGACCCGCGATAATGCCTTCCGACTCGGTCGGTACATCTAATCGATTCTAAACGGCATTTCTTAAGGGAAAAAGTATAGGGAGCAATAATAACCTTGATGTGGGCAATACCTGGAAAATAATTATAGCACTTATTATGAATCTACTTTCGTAACTATACTATAATATACTGACCGTGGGAAGTGTGATCTCCCGCTATAAATCTTACATGTGTCAGATTATTCTCAATGTTAACATGCCAGACCTTAGTATACCTGGACCAATGTAACATGACTTTATTAACGTCTATTTCATACAGGTATATTACATCCGTTAAAGGTCAAAGAGTATAACCCTCATTCATGTTATTGATATGTAAAAAATCGTCAACCCCCTCCTAAATTATATATTAATATTTGTGCACTTTTTGTTTTTCTTCGAAAGTTACGACTCTTCGACTATTTAACAGATCCCTATAGCAAGTTTATGAAGTCTGTTAGGAGTAGCTTCTGAGGTAGCATCGTGGCTTGGAGCGATCGGATGAAAGGTGAGAAGGGGTTGAGGGGGGAAGCTTGAGATGTTATCTCTCCATTGGGGCGGAACATTGAGGGTGGTAGCTTAGTCCGGTAGTTTATACTTACTCGCACTCACTTCACTAGCTTCTAGCTATAAGAGATGATGATAGGATCAGACGTACTACGTGCGGTAACGTTATAAAGACGTGGTGATACGCGATAACGAGGCACGGACGAGTATCGGATTATTAATTTGCCTAAGGGGGAAGATAATGATAATAATTGAATTTTCCTTCTTATTATATTCGCGAGAAATATTGCTAACAGGATCTTCTTGAATTTTCCATCTTTATGTACTCTATCACGTCCCTATAGTGTAATGACTGGATTTCAGAGCGGTTATACGTATAACGAGAATCCCAACTGCCAGTGCATAACGTGTTAGCATACTGTACGCTAAAGACAGGATAATGTGCGATAATGCAGGTAAGCGGATTAGCCGTGTAAATACGTATGATTAAATTCGGTATGAATCGTGGAGCGAGTGAGATATTCAATTTATTAAGTGACAGTCTTATACGTATATATGTAATTGACCTTGAGCCTTGTCAAATGTATACCTATATATAGTTTACAATCAATTTCGATCTTGCCCATGGGATCCTTAAGCTGGATGACTAAATACACTCTGGCAGTCGCGTATACGGAATCTCGGAAGAAGACGGAATAAGGAAGTTTTCAATACGTACAGCGTCCTCGTTAGACACACGTGTTACAGTCCGAACGAAGGGAAATAATAACATATTTAATACTAATTATGCCCATTGCCGGTATTGAATGCGATTGCGTCACTCCCATGGTCGTACTCTTGACCATATAGGTTCGAGGATTTTTCCGCGATTAAAATGCGTCTGACAAAATTGGAGCGACACGTTCATTTCAACCGGGTATTACCTCCATACTCGTTCCGGAAGAACGATCGTCGATCGGCAAGGAAATCATTCTATGATAGGACTGTCTCTGCCATTCATTATTTCAATTCTACAGTATAGGTACTATCATCCTGATACATCAATACCTACGTCATCATCGTTCAATACGTTTTAATATAGCCGTGTAGTATAGGTAGGATTAGATTATGTCTTGGAACAAGCGGTAAGTATCCACGAAAGAAAATAATCAATTGCGTGGGGTTATCGATAAATTAGAGCTCAATACGAATACCAGGCTTCTCTCTGTAGTTATTGATTTCTCTATCTGTTCGTTCCTCTTTTTTTTACTTGCCTTAAGCGCACGAGACCCTGTCACTCGTCAGCTCGAATAACGCAACGTTTCGTGTCGCGTGTACCCATAATATACGTATACAGATACTTGTTAATAAGATACCAGGTATATACGTAAAAGTACCAATAGCCGGTTACCATTTAAGTTCGTGAATCATATAAGACAACGTGGGTGGTATCGTGCGAGGGATGTGTGTCGCAGGACGGTCGTATGTCATTGTATGGATTTTAATCGTATTATTAGAAAGGGTCTTAATAGAGTAGTCAAGTAAGATAATCTATACATATATATAATCCAAGTATATATACATATATATATATATACATATACTTAGATCCTTGGATACTACATCCAAGAAGATTCTTAGAGATAAGTACAAGCTAATGTGCGTACAGGATACAGTCGAGACGATCGGCGATACGTTCAAGACGTTTGATGTGAGAAATTGCGATTAACGATAATCGTGGCGCATCTTAACCTACCTATCCTATTAGAATCGGTTTCCATGTATAGTTACCGATTATTCGTACGTTAATATCGCGCGGCACTCCCGGTTTACGAGAAACGCTTGTCGCGCTTAAGAACCGCGTGCTGCATAGGTTGCGCTCCTGACTGCTGGAAAAAGTAGAGCAAATTACGTGGTACGACAATGACACACCTTGCTGCGATACGACATAATGCCGACAGAACGTTAGGCGAGGTGCCGAGCCCTTACGAAGCATTCATAAATAAATTTTAATGAATCGCAGAAAGATATCGAAGCTGCACGGTGACTCGCATGCTATTTTACTCATGGAATCGTAACAGCTGAGCTTCAGACTTCCGATGCGATATCCCATCGGAGAGTGCATGAATTTTTATTGCATTGAATTCAAAGTCTCCAAGAGATAGGATCTTTACGATGCATTGCTCGTGATTAATGTTTACTTGATTGTGCTACGCATTTCTAGTGTGCTTGAAGGTTTCGCCGAGGGAGGACTGTGCATGGGGATCATTAATTTTTTTATTGTTGTTATATATATATATATATATATTTATACTTTTTTACACGTAAAAGCATGTAATATATATATTCTCATCTGACATTACTCGCTCCATAACTACCTCCCTTTGGAATGCACCGAGAGCACGTTGGTATTCCAGACGATTTATTAATTTATTTATTCGTGGCTTGAGAACAACTTTTTATGGGCGCGGCCCTCGCACCCGTATGCACCACGCATGCTGTACTCGTGTGACAACTTCGATAAGGCTGGCATTGAGATATGAGAGAGATTTTTCCATCCCCTCCCTCCCCCCCCCCAT
>NW_014332886.1:1803850-1813437 GCF_000341935.2 Cephus cinctus
CCCCATGATACATCTGCGTCTCTTAATTTGCTCCTTTCCATTCACGAAAGGGTCATACGTGCACCTATGGCTTGACCTCTGCATAAAGATTTCCGATCTGCTGGCTACAGCATCCCAAGACGATGCTTTGACTCACGCTGCTCGAAGGTCACATGCCTCGTTGCGGCATTGCCTTTACTATAAAAAGCATTACTGCGGCGTATGGATACGTTTTACCTGGGTCAGGATGAAGGAAGAAGGTGGCTTAAGCTCATAGAGGCTGTCAGCCCACCTGCCTGTCGTTCCTACCTTTAGTCACGCTTACCCCTTCTATCATGCCGATGGAAAACTTTATGGGATACTTGCCTGCATGCTTGCTGATCTGGCGCAAGTAAATCGCGAGATTTCATCTTGACACGCTCGAATTTCCTTTGCTCTCTAACTGTATAGTCAGATGTCTATATATAGATTCAACTTTATATATACATATATATAGACTAATCAAATGGTCGGAGCGAGTATAAAGCGGAAACGAATTAGCATCGTTAGATCTGGTCAGGAGAGATCATTTCTCTCATTTACCGCCTACGAAGTGAGACCCAGGTGTCAACTTCTTAACGAGGGACCAAATAGGGCGTATAAATGATCCGTTTCTAAACACGATTACCTATCAATGATTATCGGACTCTGAACTTTTCCTACGTTAATCCGATTAAATCTGTCAATTCAATAAATCAACTCGTCCATTGAATAATATCGAATATTGATTTTCCATAAATAATCAAGAACATCACTCTACAAATATATTTTAGTTATCGATTCGTTCTTATCAAAATAGGTCGAACTGTCACTCTGAAAAATTTCTGTCATTTTTTTAATTATAAATATGTCTTTTATATCGTAAATAACTTTTTTGCTTAATAAATAATCGTCGCAACTCGATCTACTGATTTCATATTCAAGATGCCTATACGTATACAGCGAACTGGAAAGGCGTCCTTCTTTACCTGTCCTTTGACATGAACGAAGAATCGGAAGAGTAGTTTAGCGATAAAGTGAATCGGATTGCTCTGAGCACTCCCATCTATTGGGCAATGAGCATACTTCGTAGGGCAACGTCGGTGGTGGATTTTCGCTTGCCGTATAGGGGCACAATCCCGTGTCTATTGACAGCCGCGTCGGCCTAGTCTAACATAAGAGCTTAAGAGCACAAGAGCCGCTGGACCCAGGACAAGATGAACGGCAGCCGGCGAAAGGCTACGTATAAGTACGTCTTTGCCGGTCTCTGCTAACAGAACGTTTAAATGCTCGCGGAAAGGCAATCTCGTAACGCTTTAACGAGCAGTGAAGAGGTTATACCCACTGCTCTTGTAGTATCTACGTACCATCTATGATATGATATTAATTTGCATCCTCCATTGACAGCGGACCAATATTATTCTAAAAGTCTGTCTTGCCTTTTTGCATCGTACTGATAAAAGATAGGGGTCGTGGCTTTGATTAAAATATTTATTAAAAAAGCATAAATAAACCTTTGCTACAAGTGTAGCTGATATGAATTTCGGATAATTCGATACTGCGATTATCAAGATGACTCCAGGATGGTGACCTCGCATGTCGATACACTGCTACTGGCACTCGGGGTGAGAGTCGAGTGCAGCATCTTCTACGTTGACCCATTGCACCTTGATCTCAACCTCTCTGTACCGAGTATCCACATCGAGTAAGAAGTTCCATTAAGGCCGTATGCACACCGTGAGACTTTTCTAACGTGGAGAAAATTCTTCTCACTTATCATCGGCTACCAAACTAAGTATGAGATCAGTGCCAATGTCTCGCAAGAGAAAGAAGGTTTTACTTTATGGGTGTATAGTCAGAGAGGTCGTTCGACTGTTTCGGTATATCGAAAGAAGTTACTCGGGTGGGTAATTAATGAGACAGCGAAGACTCCGTTTACGATAATATCTCATCCACACCACGTTTGGACTTAATCGCAGCATTAGCATCGCGCGCGTGGCATACGTATATCGCGTGCTGATCTCAACTGCTTCTCGATTCGTAACCAAATGCGTCAATGGATACGACTTAGGGTATAAGAAAGTTATAAAACTCAAGACTCGGTATCATTTTCAGAGCGAACACACGCGGTGGACGATTTGACTATGTTTGGCATTGAAAAAGTCTAAAAATACCAACTGATCCTAAAGCTCACTGCAAATCAGTTAGTTTTGGTATCCTCAATGTCTATACCAAATGTATAGGTAGATCTTCCTCGGAAGACGGCATAGACTCTCAACAACAGGATCGTTCAGTAAGATCCTAGTCAGGCTTCAAGATATTTAGCGGCGATCTGAAACAACAAGCTGCCGTCTAATCACCAATCGACTACCTTCAGCTAGTTCGAAGTCCGAGGCGTGTGAGCGTGCAGAGCCTGCAACTGAATCACGCTAACTAGGGACCTCAGATCCTCCAGAGAAAGACCACACAGCGGTACCGGTAGAGAAGGGTTTGAAGGCTCGAAAAAGGCTTTAAGAATAAATTTGAAAAACGGATTTTTTTTCTTCTTTTTTTTTAAGTTTTAGTATTTTTTCTGATAAATGATTCTCAAAATAGGATTAGCTTAGATTCCAAACTCTGTACAATATCGGAAGTAGTTTAATCAACCAATGCGGTGGAATAATCTGATCGTATCGTAAATTCCGTTTGAGATAAGTGAATTCCCAATATACATATTTACATGGGGATAAAAGCTTCTCTCAGACAACATATTTTATGTCCTAAGTCTTGAGAGATTCATTTTGAGATTTTTAAAAATACTTTACTGATTCGTCCCTTTGAAGTCGATCGTTGGTACACTCGTATACTTCGCTTTGTCTTCAGGCTTCCCGTTATCGGTATGGTCAGTTTTATTTACCGCTGTTTCTCCTCAACGTAACGATCCACGCTTGCTACCTCATCTATGAGTTTGTTTTTCGCTTATTTAGGCGAGATACGACACCTAATGTGTCCTGAATATATTGGGAAACCCTTTAAGTGTTATTCAGTCTTGCCACTTTAAACAAGAATGTTTCAGTAGTGCATACTCTAATGACTACGTTGATTTCACGATTCGCCAATAATATGTACTGGATACTGCCGAGGTATTATTTGACGTCTACGGGGGATGACCCTATGAGGTCAAAGGCTACCTGTATACCTTGCCACCTTGGGAATCCACGAGAAGAAGGTATACATCCTACAGAGAACCTAGCATATTGAATGATTACTATAAGAAGCACTACAGCCTTGTCCTTCAACACGCACCTATATCCAGTACAGTATGCCATACTTCTTTTCCCAATTGATAGTTTCTACCCCCGTGGGATCGGGCATGAGTTCTCACTGTATTCCTATACGTCCCTCAGGCCATTAGGTACCAATAGAACAATAAGTACCTATCCACGTCCTGAACTCGACGAAAGCGTCTTTGTGTAATTGCGCATTGTATAGCAATTTACACGAATAGATAGGTCTAATATCGTAGGCTGTATCATAGCCAGGCTTACACGATTCAGTCTCTACCTTGGCTCAGTGCACTGCCTTATCGGCAAATCGGCGGCTAATCATCATCAATCACTATCGGGTATCGAGTGTACGTATATATCGACGATCGAACCTGGGAGCTTGCTATATTTTTACATTGCGGCCTCACTGCACAAGCCATTATCGCTTTACCTACCCGAGTAACTTTCCGCTATGGGCATTAGTGAAAGATGTGGGCCGATCGATCGACTTTTTACATCAACCAGGACCGGCCAATGAAAGACGGCGTACCTTCTTTTTTATACTGCCTGTTCGTTTCAGATCAATATTGCATTCCCCAAACGAGTTCCTTGTGCCACGATGCGTTTTTACATGGCATATTATTCTTAAACACTCTTCGAACACTCGTACGAGGACCAGTATGTGAAAACAACCCCGTATACTCATTTCTATTTATCGTTCCCTATCGTCCGTTCTTTGTATTCACACTTTTTATATTCTATAAAAAATTGTTGCACAATAATTTCTATATTACATTTCATGGTTCAAATTTGCTGTTGCTCGTTACTCAACAAGTCAGCAATTAAACATCGACTAACGAGGAACGTCCTAACGAATCCTTTTTTTCCTTCAAAGTTGGTCGTGCATACCAAAACAAGAATCGGCTATCATATGGATACAGCGACGTTACGAGGGTATGTGAATCTAGCATGATAAACCTTGGTAGTAACTGTAACGAGCTGGATGAGCTGTGGCAGGAAAGTGGCATACCAGGGTTAGTCATCTTCGTAACAGAAGAGAAGCCTCCGGTGGGTAGACTCCTTATGCTAGTAGCTACTCCACACTCGGTTAGCCACATCCCCCGAAGGTTCTATCCTTCAGACGAATACCTTAACCGACTCGCCTCGTTCACTTACATATCCACCTTAGCTATCTGGTAGTCAGCCATCTCACTGTGGACACCCTTCACACGTATCTATCCTCTCTCGTGATTCGCCGGACAAGAAGCGAATAGCCAGTACTTATACTGCCTAGCTTGGATACCTAGTTATACACTGTGCAGTGACTAATGAATCTTTACAGTCACCTTATGTCCAAGTCGCCGGAGTACTGGAGTAACTTTATTGCCGATGCTAATTCACCAGTTGCTGCAATTAGTGGTTACGGTTCGTGTGGCCTTCGAAGATACTTTGAGGTATGTAAAATTTAGAGGTTTTACGTATATCGTTTATATATTTTTTGAATATGATTCATGAATAGCTTTTGATGTAAGAATTGACAAACGAGTAATTTTGTTGTGGATTTTCAAATTGTATTGTTTTTTGCGTCGGGGTTCGTCATTCTGTGGGGTGGCTTTGATCCGATGTAGTGAAACAGAAAGAGAAGAGTCGATGCTTTTGGAGTAATCGCTCCTCGTCACGGATTACTTTCTAAAATTTCATAAACGATGTATTCGAATTAACCGTACTTGTTTCTTAGCCGTAACTTTGTAATACGTTGGAGAATCCGAGACGAATTTGATTCCGCGTCAGGTCTTGACAAATGGTCGGGAATTGTGTTTTTTTCTACTTATTACTTTTCTTCTACATATTAATTTTTTTATTTCATTAACTTCCGTAAATGACTCGAACTCCCGTTGCATTCAGAGGACGGGATTAATAATTCGCATTGCAATTTTCATGTCGCGTATGTTGAAATTGAACGGGGAGTATCGAAATGGTAGTGCCAGAGGGCATTATCGTCGTGTGTGGTCGATTAAGATCTCGAATTGTACGGTCTTTGAAAAGGCGACGTAACGACGTTTATTATCTCCAAGTTGAGATTCATTGAACCAGAAAAGTGACGCGCAATCACAAGTACTACACAATATATGTCGCACGTGGTATGATAATACCTTTCGTTACAGTTACAAAGAGGTTATATATCATTCGCTAACGAGTAAAGGGACAGGCTTAACTTATCGATCGACACTTAGAAATTCGTAATAACGAAACATTAAGTCATTACATGTATATTGCTGTAATAATTCATCGGCGAGTTCGGATCGTGCGAAAACTTTTGCAAACCATGTATGCATGCATCGGCGACGGCGTATTACATACAATATACGTATAATCCTCGCACGCTGACAACCCAAAGGGAAGTCCGCGTTCTCACGTCGCTCCGATAAAAACGGCCGTTCGAATTATCGCTCACTTTTCGATGAATTATGAAGCAGCCGAAACCGGAGCGTATGTACCGTGAGTTAATTAAGACAGTTCGGCGCCATGAAGGATGCACGAGAGAGGCGCGCATGCGCGTGAGGTTGCTGTTAGGGGAAACATTTGCGAGAGAGCCATATATATATATACATACGTACACACACGCAAAAGAGCCAAACCAGAAGGCGGCAAACGTCGAAGATGCGTAGCTTCGTGTAATAACCATCATTACAGGCCATCCCATGGGCCGAATGTATCGGTCTTAAAATTAATAATACTCACTGATATTCTGTCTTCGCACGGGGCTATCATTTCTTTTTCTTTCGGAGGGCGCATGCGCGCGCCTCCTTACGGACGAGAATTTCACTACGTTTCGACTTACCTTCGGTGATTCCTATCGAAGGCACATTGACACGACGTAAATCGCATTTACCGTGGTCCATTTTATCTTGATTCCGAAAGAGCTTTTCCACTTATGTATAATTACGCGCAATTACGCACTTTGCTCAACGTGCGTAACTCATGATGGAGATTCCCATCGGATTTCGTGAGACATTATTTACGCCTGACCATTACAAGATGCAGATGGCGCTGTGGATTCTCAGAATGAACTGTGGTATTTTCATTAAAACCAAGTAGTAAAGGTGTAAAAAGTTTTTCAATAACTTTTTTTTCCCATAATTAAAATCCAAGGGTTGTTAGCCAGGCATCGTTGAATGTTACCAAGCAAAGTCTACCCAAGTGAATTTTTCTAAGGAAAAGCAGACCTCCTTATGGGACACTCGGGCATAGGTTACCCACTCTCATTTATCTTAACCAGTCTTATCTTGTAAGTAGCAATTATCATAGATAATAGATATCTATTCACAATAGGGTCATCGTAATAGATACCACGTGTTAACCATAACCCTTCAGTCTCACCTTCCTAATGGATCAGATTAGAGGTATAGCTATAGGATGACCTTTCGAACCTTCTAACCAGGACAAATTCGCTCTAAGAATATTCTAAGATTATGGTCATTTGAGTAACAAACTACCTGTGAGCGGATCCGTTGCATCTGCCAATTCCCACACGGAATTCATAGTAATGACCCAGTTTTTCAAAGCCTCGTCAGAAAGTCCTTTAACCTCGTTTTCCCCTGGGTTTCAGTTCTGAAACTTTTTTCTTCGCCTCCTCAATGAAAAAACTCAACCGTTTCCCAATACCTGCTGGCTTCAGCAGTAAGAACGTAACTCTTAGTAAATATGTATTAATCTCTTGGGAAAATGAGCGTAGACAAGTCTTCAAAATAACCACACGGGAACACATGGGTAATCTCCATCCACATTGGTACGATCAATTCACACATGGATCCAGTATGCCTTTTCGCGAGTGACCCATTGAAGTATCAGAGCCCTGGTCAACCTCCTTGGTAGTTTGCATAATCGATGAAAGTGCCGTTCATTCAGTCTCGCCATGAGACCTTCTTGTTTTTATTCTTCCTCAAAGCGATCACGATGGGGGAGTCCCTATACGTATAGTGTATACGTACAGTCTCGATAGGTCTTACAGTGGTCTCACATTCACGCACGAATTTAATGGAATCAAACGTTTGAAAGGCTAAGACAGGAACTATCATTTATTAATATTTGTCCTATCTGACTCTATGCACGTATATAGATATACGTGTATGTAACGTTTGTGAAAGCCCGAACTACATTTTGTCCAATGTATCAAAGCGTTATATTCGAAACGGTCTTGAGACTCTTTTTCAATGTGTCCAGGCACATAGCGAACTGAGCATTAAATATTGAAAGAGCCATTCACGAATGAATGAGTGTTAATTGCCGAGCGGTGCGCCTCAAAAAGATCCTAGGTTCCTCGAGCGTTATCCGTCCATTGTTCATCGCTGATGTTTTAAAATTTGATCCAAGCACGGTGGCTTAATGCGACACTGAAAAATGACTGAACCACGTCACAAGGACTTTCGATAATCCCCCTGTCGGTGTCGATAGAAACCTGCCATCGCCTTGTCTTGCGAAACATACTATATTCGACATGGCTGACTTACCGTCATATTACATTACACCACTGGCTAGATCTACAGATAAACTATTGATCAGTGATTGTACAAAGTGATTCCGATAAGAATATTACATTCTTACAATCCGAATCGCAGACACGCGTTTCACGCCTTCGTTTGTGCCAGGTGCAAGCTCAAGCCCCGTTTGCACAGTCTTCGTTCGAAACGCTTGGTTGCTTATCCAATGGTTATAGTGCATTACTTGTATGAAGATACTTTGCTACTCTTAGACAAGAGCAAATCTTACAGGAGGGTATATCGGTGGTACAGTAACGAGTGATGGTAGAGTTACAGAAATGGTGTATATGTCGTACGTGAAAAAAAAAAAAAAAAATCAAAATGAGAATGAGAATCAGAACGAGCAGAGTCTCGATGACAGGCGCGTGGCCTTACAGGGCGGCAACGACGTGTTCATTTACATTTACAACACCCGCCACTGCCTTATACGCTCTTCATTCGGCCGTCGAATGACATTCTTTTTTACGCGTGTCGAACGAAACGCGTTCGGCTCCGCCATAAAATACCTTACATGCCGCAGGCTCGCTGAACTTGCTGATTGACCATTGTGTACCTACCACAGAGTCCTTTCGGTCCCGAGCATAAGTTCTGTTTCCAAATTACAAACAAAATTTTACGAGGTCCTTATATGCATGACTTTGATTTAGGTGTGCTATGTCCATCGCGGATGATCCCCGTGTGTCATACGGTGGCTATGTATGTCTTACTGCAGTTGTATGCAGCTATGACTGATTGGTCAAATTCTAATGGTCACAATTAATATTTGACGTACGTTAAACGTCAATGCCAGCCACTGGTTTTCTCCGCAATTTGTCATCGCTTGCGCAACATCACGGTAAGGCCACACCTTCCTTGATTACTTCCCAGGAACAGGTCACCGTACACACATCCAAGCACTTTTGATGTTCAGCGAGTGATCGAGTGCGTACCGCCCTCGCACTTGCTGCGCCTTTGTTCTCCATCTGTTTCTTAATTATTCGCCATTAATTGAGAGGCCAAAAAGGCGCGTGGGGGCCCTGCGCACCAAGAACCAAACGAACTCGAACGAATCGCGGCTTATGTACTCTTATGAAATGCGCCGTTCAGAGCCATCCAAACAGTTATGCGTATTTGGATGATAAATGCTCGCGGTATCTCCCGCAGGGAGGATTTGTTGAACTAAGAGAATGCGTTTTCACGGGTGGCGTCATACGTAACCTTCTTACTGTTATACCTATATATACTTTTAAATATCCATCCAGTTCCCGCCTTTCGGATAAATGCGCTACCTTATAGATCGATTTCAACATAAATCATTGTCCTACAACCACTCTGCAAAACTAGTAGCTCCTACCTGAAAACGCACTTTGTTAAACCGATAAGCGATATGCGTCTTGGGATTTGAATGCGTATTCGGTCTCTGCTAACGGGACCGTAACCTACCGTAGATGCTTTACTTCCATGCGTTGCGTAAACATTTGCATTCTGTCCTACTGTCGGACGTGACGAAAAAGGGATATCAAATGTAGATTCGGACGAATAGGAATACCTATATACGTTTTAGCATACGTGAGTATGTCAGTGACATCACCCACTACAGACCACACCCTTCAGAGCCATATACGCGTGGCGCATCATGCAATATAAACGCACCTTATACGCATCGCGTATCATACATTTCGTTATATTCGTACAGCTTACGTCACTCGTGGCGCCATTCGAGTATGTTGCGTTAAATTAAATTCTACACTCATTTTATTATATCCTCCTTCGTTTACATTGTTCGAACAGTTCGTGCGTTTTTTTTTATTGGATTTCTCGTGGC
>NW_014332886.1:1813592-1824157 GCF_000341935.2 Cephus cinctus
GGGGGGGGGGGGGGGGGGGCATATTATCTAACACGACGAGCAGGGCTGTGAATTTTGGGATTATTTTGAATTTATGGAAATAATAAAGATGCCGTGGGAGTTTCGGTAGTTTTATGGAAATCATAGGTATATGTGTATACATCAATATCACTGGAGCACGGGTTAGTATAGTAAGACACAAAAACGACATGGGCGTTATGAGTCTTATGCTTAGCTATACGACAGCTACCATGACATCACAGAATCGATTTATATTGACGTTGCTATTTGATATTATGCTAATGAATACAAAAACCGGATTGATCACACATGAGTTAATAGCTTTTCTCTCTTCACTATCCTATCCTCTGTTTAATATTCAAAGGTGGATTAGGGAACGAGAGACACGCGCCTGATGAGTCTAAGGATATATCCTTTCCTTTGGAAGCTAATTAGCTGCCGAGTATCGGCTATACGTAAAAAGTCAATCGATATTAAGAAGTATATGATTTATTTATTTTCTATTATGATTATTATCGCCTATGTACATGTCAGCCGGGAGAAAAATCCTTTCAGGTCGATTTTGCAAATTTAATTTCTGAATATAATTATTGCCAATTCTGACAGTTATACATATATCCCAAGCCGAACAAACTGATTGCCATTGATCCATGATTTACGATACGTTACCGATAATAAATATATAGAATGCATACAGTAGTAGACTTGTCGAAAAATCGATTCTTCGAACGCTCGATTTATATCGATTTTTTTTTCGACGCTCAATTTACACGAATAACTTCATTCGCAAGGAGCGAGTCTGACACCTTTATTACCTTGCATAATTTTATCGAATTAAGATCTATGCTAATGAGATGATATGACGGTCTGTCTCTTTCACTCTCTTGAAATTTCTCTTATTATTTCTCTCTCGGGTCAAAATATTTGAGAAACATTATTAACAGGCGCCATGGTGAGGTCGAGTAACTCAGCAAGACGATCATGCATTATCGAGCCGTTATTGGTAACTGCTCGTGTTCGATTAATAATTTAACATCTCGTAATACGTGGGGGTGTGTAACAGTGTAAATTGCGTGTAATAAAATAAAAGTATCGTTGCGTGATAATCAAACGTTAGTTTAGCGATTCGAGATTCGCTGAAATAATTGCCGGGGCGGTTTTATTCGATGTTTATGAATCAGGATGTAACACCGGTGGTACGACTTTCGGACTCGCATAACATTTACAAAATTGGCAACACTGACGGGGGCCTTAAAAAAGTAACCTCGTTTAGATATATCCTTTAATACTTCACCGTTACGGACCTTAACCGATTGACGTTGCCGCGTTATAAATACTAGTCAAATATAATCGCAGTGTACATATATACATGTATATATTAAGGTTATCGACGTATCTATATTTGTACCTATGTTTTGCCACATTGACATTCTCATTATGGCTAAACCATTAAAAAGGGTCGTTGTGGCTTACTGTTGCTCGTTGCAATGGTTACAAGGTTGCATGCATATGTACCTACTTCACTACTGGTAGGCCTGTATATCAACCTAGGGATACCTACGGTAAAAGTATGAAGCTGTAATATCGAGCGTACTTTTACTTGCTATTCCGATCACGTACTGCGATCAGTCTCCATAATGAGCGATCATCGTAATGCAGAAGAAACTTAAGACATCGCGAAACCTATAGCTCAACTCGACGGATTCAAAATTATTTTCTCTCTCGCATAGTCGTCAATTCACTTTCTATGGTTGCCCTGTTACGGCTGATAATTTATATCGGCGCTATTCGACGGCACGGCATTGATCTCTCATAGCTGGTATCTTCTATTACGCATGATGGAACATTCCGTGTCCTAATAGCATGCGGAATATGGTTCATACGTATGTCATGGGTCTGTTGTGCTATAGTATGTTTCTTGTATCTTATATTCATGTGTACAGATATATCACAGATACGGTAATTTATTCAGTGGAATTTTTGGCATTTAGATTTTACACATTGGTATCCCTGTTATCGTGAAGTATATTGCTCGCAGCTGCGTTACGCAAATTTTATCAGAATACTTTACGTGGCGCAATCTCCCGTTCATTACGCTAATTGACACGTTCGCGAGGATCGATTTCGAGAGGGTCGAAGCCCTGAGAATCGAAGCGGTCTCGTTTCGAATTGCTATCCGTCACTCGAGAGGGAATCCAATAGTATCCCTAGCCAGTTGAACACTTTCATTTTCACTTCTGATTGCCCAAGGGCGTTCGAGAGGTTAAGCGACTTCGAGTACCTCCTCGCATACTGAACATGTCTTGGAAGACTATTTGTGAGTGAAAAATTATCATGGTACAAGTAAAGCAGTACTCATCTAACTACAGTTTGTATAGACTCTGATACACTTTGATTATAGTGTATTTAAAAATTTTTTTTTTCATTTTTTTAATAATTTATACACAGCTTTCCGTAGGTATGTCTCATTATTTTTGTATGCAATTTTTGAGTAATTCTTTTGGAATTTTGTAAAAATTTTCATATTGCACATTCATGTAAAATTCATTGTCTTCGTCTACGTCTTTAATTTCGTGCCTCCATGGCAGGACAGTAGAGTGACTGCTCATCCGAATACCGACATAATCACAGTGTTTACAGTATAGGCGCTGATTACCTTAGCTACCCTGAATTATTATCGCGTGGCAAAAAAGCGCGGTATATAAATGGACAGGGTGGGTGAAGCTACGGGAAGATTGGATCGGTGCATTCCGCGGATGGACATTTAAATTGCTCGGATTCTACCGACTCATTCCTGTATTATGTTTCTTCTTCGTTACTTCTCCACCCTTTTTATTTTTATTTTAATTTCTCAAATGCCGACGTGTTTGCCCGGCTGAAACTTGATTCTTGAACACCTACGGATTCGCATGGGAACACTCGTGTATATTTATTATATGGAAATTCCTGTGCCAATAGTTGTATACATTTATTTAGCGTTTTTTTTTTACTACTAAATAGAATAATAAAACACGTGTTCATACACATGTGACGCAATATTTTAAAACGAAAAAAATTTCTGATGTGAAATATATTTTTATTCTCATTCTCATTATTATCATTTATCGCAAATTTTTTTTCGTAAATTCAAGATTATTTTTTTTTCGGAAAATCATCTCAGGATAACTTATTGACACACGTGTACGTCACGAAGCCAGTCGATAAGTAGAATTCAATGCAATTAATTTTTACGACTGTAATTAGTGAGAAACTGGCTTTGCCAGGAGCCATGGACACTTTACTCCATACTGCCAGTATAACTGACGGTTCCTTTATCTTCACGAGTAGCAAGTACACGGCTATCCCATTCCAAAGCAATTTGGCGATCACTTGCAATACTTTCCGTAGATTGTAACTAGTTTCGTGCAAAAAGAAAGGCAACTTAAGATTCCGATATTTCACGTAGCAGAATATACTATTCGACCACCGAACTCGTTACATCACTGTACGTTATCTTAATGTACTATAGGCTAACGCGTGATCGTGCGAATACGTGCTTACGCCTGATAATATATTAACATTCTCTTTAATTAGATCCAGAAGTTCACTTTCCCGTATTATGCACGGCGGAACACGTTGGACGATTTATTAAAAGACATGGCTCATGCGTGATAAATAAACAGGAAAATCTGCACGTGCAGGTTATAGGTCAGTAGTATGACTTATAAGAATCGGGCGAAGCAGAATGAAACATTTATGTGAGAATTTAGCATCGGTATCCTGTTTTTCGAAATATTTATATTTCATACGTCACTCTAACCAGACATATTGATTTCCTTATAGCGATTTCCATGCTATTAATTTAATTTTAAACATACGATATATACATAATTTTTAAGTAACGAACGTTTCATCCGAGAATTTCTAATTTTTTACTAAATTTATTCTCATAGTTACCATAGACGGTACTAACTTAGATAAACATTCGTATCTCGCAACAGTGAAAGTCTATCGACAATCAAAATCCCATAATGGTAAAATTTCTACAATATTAAAAAAAAATATATATTGTTATGTCATGCCGGAGTAGCCACTCCCATCTTCACTTGACTCGATGCTCGTTAGATTTTCACAACACACGGTGTACGATGTCGGTATACGCCTCTTTTCATTTCACGAGATTCCTTTGTAATCCTTCCCGTTATAAGGTTTGATTGAAGTGAATGGCACAATAATTGGAATTATGTCGTGGATACCAGACGATCAGTACGGATACGATCTAATTGAACGATCTGTCGAAAGAAATTTACAAGCATTTATCACATATGAACGTCAAGCAGTATCGACTGGTTTCTTATAATGGCTCGCAGTCGTAGGGACTAAAATTTTCCTAGAGTACGTTCGATGAAATTACTTAGACTCGTCTATTTAGCTGTCCATCAGCCTTCATGACACACCTTATGCGTGAATTACGTTGGCTGGCGGACTCGCCGTTCGCAATGGTAATAATAATGATTATGTGGGTTTTAACGAGGATAGGCTGCTATGTTAGATGGGAGGATCGCCTCCTCTCGACATATGGAATTATGCTTCTTCGAGCCACGCATTGGCTTTCACCCTTCTATTAGATGTCATATCTAGTTATGCCTCTGAAAACGATAGAAAACGAAATAGCTTGCATATGCAAGAAAAAAGTGATAAGAACCCAGAGCTGACTCATACAGTGATATTATCAGTACCAATTATTTAAAATAATTCTTACCAAGGATCCTGTACACGTAAATCGTGCTTTATCGGAATGACGTAGCAAGCGATGATTATTTGCCTGATGATTAAACTGTCAACAACTTTTTTCTCACCCCTTACATGAAATGCGGATAATTCTATACGGATCCCAGAAGGAATCCAACGGAAACGCTAAGTGTTTGATGGAAAAAGAAATTTCAAACGGACTAACGTCAGGGTTCAACTTCTCTATGGCGTAGCCATTATAATTGCACAAAAACGTCCCGGTATTTATGCATAGAGTCGCTGTATATGCAGTCACGGTGATTTTCTCACGGTGACTGAGCGCAGTCACCGTGCGGCGAGCCGACGAGGGTGATTTCACGAGATGGATTGGACGCCAGGAAAGACGCCGAGGGTTGACTGATTTGTGTGCGCAAGGTCCCGTCGCCTTGACTTTACTTAAATGGGAATAAACGACACGCTTACGGTGCCCGTCGCAGGTGCATAGAAAGGAATCGCTTGGATTGCGGAATAATCGGTTTTGTGTGGGAGCGATCCCCGGAGTTACGCGAGGATTAATTCACAAACTAATATCGTACATGGAACGCGTTGGCACTGATCATGCGTCATGGCGTTCGCAAGATACCGGCGTAAATCGATGTCCTTATTCACTCATTACCGCCGCCGCGCGCTGCCGATAAATTGCATTGTTCGCAGCGACTCATTAATTAGCCGAGAATCGCAGAAGCTACGACCAGTGGGCGAGCTGATCTTAACTTTGCACATAACTATTCAATATTTTTCAGGCATTCCATGCACATAGTACGTCATATGTATATTGAATAAATTTCATAAAAAATTGACTAAACTAAGTGAAGATGAGATGCGATGAATTTTTACCTGTGACTAGTTTTCTCTTATCTCCAGGTTATCTAACTGCTCTCGGGTCAATAGTCCAAGTATATGCTATCTAAAGTTCCTCAAGTATCAACATTGAAACGAGTTACATACTATCCGTATACGGGGTACCACGTATACCTATCGCTATCGAATTCCAAGCAGATTACGTTAATCGGTAACAACTGTTCTCGCAGTCCGCGGCGATCCTTTCGCAGCGCTTCCTTCGCGAGAAGCGTCCATAGCTGCACGACACACGCGCCGTAGTGCGAACTATGGTAAAAAGTAGTGAAACGTGGGCGCCCTTGCACCGCTTCGCTTCCACCGTGCTCCTTGGCGTTCAGACTTTTTCCGGATAGCTAAATGGAAGAACGGTGTAGTGCCATAGGAACCAGCCATCCAACAGTGGTAGTCTTCTGTCCATTCGGTGTGCAACAAGTAAAACTTGACAATGGAACGAGAGCTTCCGCCGTTATTATCCTTATCATTTGATACATCTCGGATCCGTTAGATCTTCTTTATACGTGTACCTAAGGAAGAACGCTGGAAGGAGCCAAGATTATATATTAAAAGGTCTGACATGCTTATATATAAAATATTTAACGTTAGTGTGTACTTGTGGATTATTATTATTGTTATTAAGCGCATCCAGCCCATATGCGTGCATATAGGACGTAATAGGCATTATATGGAATGAGCTCACTGGGGTCTGTTTATGGAAATTCATAAATCGTACAGCGCATGCGTAAAGTGTCTACGTACATTGGATCACATTCGAGAGTGAGATTAGCGCGGAGGTTGGGAACGCGTTAAAACTTCCCGATTATAGTATAGCAGTTAATTGCAAGTAGTCACGGTTGCTTGCACGGGTGCAATATACATTTCTCAAGTTTGAAATCGAGGCATCGTTTCCCATGATAATAGCGCCTTTCTCTTGGTTTAATATAAAGAATAGATATTTCTTAGGGATATAGATATGTATGTAAGGGAGGCACGCGGGTTAAGAAGCAACGTGATCTGAGGTAGTAATTATGGACACAGGTGTCTGATGCCCGTCACAGTCCGATTATAAGCGCGAACTGCTTTTCTGTCTCCTTTCCGATATAAGATTATCCTATTCAACCAATCTCGTCTATTCGTATGACTAACGGCATTACGCGATTACCATGGAGCGTAGGTTACCCAGCGTGATCTTAATAATGCGTGTAATTAAGATCTGTAGATACGAGACACTTTGTTAGCGAGCGATAAAAATTTTTATTTCTAACAAATATTATATATCAATCATAATTAATGTGATTACGGGTATATTCGAAGTATGATAAATTTTTTTTTTTAACGCCTCTAGGTTGGTGTTAATTACTGTTAATTTTATTAATCGATATAATGGGGGTTATGGGTATGTTTCCTAGTGACGGTATATATTGCTCGACACAGATTACCTGCTTCTATTGTTTAGAATAGATAAGAATGTTGTTGGGCTTATATGGTTCCGGATCTTATCGTTGGGAATTGATTTACTCGAAACACCTGATATTGTCCACCTGCCACGATGCGTCGCGACGCTGCAGAATATCTATCGAGGTAACTCGTGGCTATGCGTCACACCTGTTAAAGTGTGAACATAAATCAGGCGTTGCTCTAAACTAACCTAGCGTAACCCACGATATTCCAATAGTTAGCTATAAGCTCTCTCCAGCCGCATAACTCATATACCTCTCGAGGTGGTACGCAGGTATACTTAGCATCATAGCTAGGCGTGTATTCTGCGGTCGCGGTCGATGCGTTCTTACATAAGGTTAATAGCGTCTTTCGTACTTCTCGCTTTTATGCAACGATGTTTACCGTGTTTATCTTCTCTTATCTTTTACACCAATTTTTACTTAAATCCTTGCAGATGCTTGGTTGTTCTTTGAACTTTTGTCATCGTGCAAAAATTGCGAAAAACTTGTTGCTGCTGATTCGCATGTTATGCAAAAAGCTCACTAGGCTGGAATATAGAGATTTATATCTGGTGAATATTCACTGGTGACATTCTGGGTATAGGTACGGAGTGTATCAGCTAAGATGCAGGCTTGCGGTTTGTGGGGAAACGGTGCACGATTTTGAAAATTTGATGGGACAATCATTGACACATTTTTTTATTGCACATTATTATTGGGCATATTATTATTGTTCGTTTAAATTCCATTTGCAAATAGAAAATTATCTTTGTCATTTCAGGTATTTGGGTTCAATATTTTGTAATTTTTTGACAGGTTTCCCATACTGGTGGGACGCCTAAACTTCGTGCAGCAGTTTCATGTCGAACATACGATTCGGAATTTATTTTTACGAGTTCAGTCAGACGCGAACCTGCAGACTGGGATATTCGATTGAATTCTCGTTTCATGCCCCTAGCGGAATGTCCCGGAATTAATAAAAATGCTCCCCACGAAAATACAAATCTAGAGTTCTCGTTCCACGCCCTCTAGTGGAATTTCCCGGAATTATTACAAGCGCAAGCTTCTTTTATGTAATTATATACGAGTTTCATATTGAGATGCCAACTTTTAATGGGTTATACAATAAAGGAGTCCCCTCAATCCATAACTCGTATTATACGACTATACATATAAAAAAGAATTATTTTAGTACGCCAGTATATGGGCTGTGATACGGAGCTAGTAGTAGTCGCGACATTGAAGCCAGGCAAAATGGCCCTATAGTGGAATGTCTTAGGTATGTGTAGATAATTGCAAGGTGAATAAAAAGCTGCGTAAATATACCTAATTACCCAGGCGTAATTATAATTTTTTTATAAAGCCACGGTCGAGGTTGGGTTCAAGCAGAAGGTGAACCGGAGTTCCTAAGAAATCCCACACGGTGTTTCACACGCAACTACGTGTACGTAGTGTTTCATGCAACGTCGGCACGCGCGACGTTCAGTGCCCGCGGTATAAATACGATCGCATGCAGCCACCTTCATTAAACCGGCACAGCGCAAACCACTTTGGTTTACGATTCTAAACCAGAGTGAGTAGATACGTTCAATTTGAACCTAATCGTAGTTGAGGCCTCCCGGAATAATATGAAATCTACCTTAAGAAGTATTATTCCCATACAAAGTACAGATAATGAGTACTCCCAGGATCTGCAATTTGTCAAGGATATTTTATAAGGAATAAAATATCATTACCATATAATCGTTATGGTAGTCGCGCCTCGGTTACGATAATCGTGAAAATTCAAATCGCAAGGATGACCCCTATCGAGTATCGGTGACATAAAAATAATTTGACGAGTATTCAAGAACCACTGGGTGTCACCCTCTTCGCCTTAAAGAGAAGTAACGCAGGTACTTATAAACGTTAATATGAAATAAAATATTGCAAGTGGCCACTTGGCGACATTGGCCCGCGAGAACCAGTCTTTCGAAATATTCTCAAAAGAAAGTACCACGTCCTGCATAAAAGGATGGTATGTATACGGTGCATGTGAACGCTACTCGTAGCATCGGACTCAGGACACTTATAAATAGCCCCACACACGTTCAACAATGGACGCCCTCGAATCCGCTCAAGAGATCCAAACAAGACAACTTTCAATCTTTACTCGAGAGCTGCTACAGACCTTTTTTTTCATCTTTCTACTCATCTTTCATTTTTACTTCGAATAAGATACGTGCATTGTACTAGGTATATGAATTTGGTATTAATTAAAAAAAAAAGATGTTGCCGTTTCAACGATTGGTATCTCGATATTGTCAATATAGCCGATCCCTTTGCGATAGGACGCGAATGGCAGTAGGTGTATGAATGTTTCTGGCATTTACTGTCTAACCTAACCTAACCTACTCATTGTATTGTAATTAGTATCCTGCTTCGGATTACGCATTGAACTTAACAAAAATTGTTAAAGAATGAGAAATGCAAGAGTCACGCGGTATTATAGGGGGACGATCGTGCGTTAGTGCATATATATATATATATATATATATACACAGTGTACGCATACGCAGGAGCACGGAAGAGTGACTTTTACCAAGCAGAAAGAGAAAGAGAATCCTTCGCATTTCGATTCGACATCCTTCAGTATTTTCTTTCACGATCTCCTGCGCTCTGTAACGCTCCTTCCGCATCACTCAGTTTAATCACCGCGGCTGGATAGTTATTGGCCATGTAACGATCCGCGAAATCCGATACGGGTTTTCGTGGATAATTGAACGGGGTTTTTGCTGGACGTTGCGATATTGCAAACCACGTGGCGAGCTGGCCCGCAGAGTGTTAAAGATAAATGCACGGTTCGCGAGTGTACATTACTTTGTTGAGCATATAGAGGGGTGGTAGGAGGGGTCGAGCAAGTAAATGTATGAACAGGCCTGACGATGATTGGACCTTTCCATATGCAGTGACTCTACGGTAACGTCCTTCATCAGTAATCGCTCTATTTATCATTTGCCACATTTCTCGCCGTCTCTAATAGCAGTAATGGGCCACCCATAGAGGATGGATCCCGTGGAAAATATTACCGCACTTCTTATGCCTTATTGCGAAACTCACCTCGTTGCTCCTTAGTCATTCGGTGACCTTTCACGAATTCCCATGATATTATATTCGTCATCGGTTATATTGATATAGGGAGAGGAAGAAAAGAAAAAAATTTCTTGGATGGAGTTATTATAATTATTCGCACTTACTTAATACGGGAATTGTTATATGTATATGTGATATCATACAAGGACTAGAGGAGCTCCTGCGTTTGAGTAACAACGTGAGGTAATTACGATTCTTGCCGCTAATTATTCTTTCGCTACTCCTGCAGAACTTAGGATGCACTGTATGTGGGAATGAAGTACATGAAGTACATGTGTTTCAAGATACGTCATAAAGTGCCTGCGTATATAACTTTTTGATGATGCCTTTAAGTTTTTATGATTTTTTTTTCTCAAATTTTTGTTATTTCTCTTTTTTTTTTTTTTT
>NW_014332886.1:1824314-1841589 GCF_000341935.2 Cephus cinctus
TCTTTTTTTTTTTTTTTTTGCTGGGCGTATACAGCCATGCTGATTGTCCGCGTATAGCACGCAATTTCACATGGTTAAGTAGCGACTATAGAAAACAATCAGGGGAGAGATACTTATTATATGCCCATTAATGAGTATAACAATGCGTGCGAGAAGTACAAGGATCTGCTAAGAAGAATGGGCCCCAGGACGTAGGTACTTGGAGGGTATGACTCCTGATGGTCGTAAACCACCCTCGGCCCTAAGGCCCCTATAGATGCCACTGCCGGTCTCGATTCAACATTACGTTCGAACAAGCCCATTGAAATGTCCGCGCATAAGAGCATATTCTGATACCCCGTAATTCAAATTAATTATTTGCATAACTTGGTATATGCAATGCGCATAATTAAAGCATCCTCACAATGCCGGTTTTATTTGCTTAACCATTGGAGACGCTGGGCATTTCAACGAGCTAGTGTTCACTTCTCTAATTGCATAAGTCTTTGTTATTCGCTCGTATATCATCGTGTTCACAGAGACATAAATGATAACGAGATGTTGTTATTCCTTGTGAATTTGCTAAAATGATCAAGTCCGGAATTATCGAAAATTGTCGAATCAGTGTTGTCACTTTTTCGCGATAGCGATTAGCTGTCAATGCCGTCAATTCATACGTGGAAATGTGCTACTTCGTATGCTGGACCAAATCCCGTCTATTCGAGTGTTGGTTATCGTTATCCTGGGTTATACGTATAGTTGGTTGAATGTGGGACACCCTGTATATATATATACACACCCTGTTAGTGTAACTGCATCTGGATCGTGATGAACCGGGTCGGCTATGCTGAGGTTGAGCTTGCTCTGAGAGTCGGCTGAGCTTGCTCAGAGAGTCGGATCCAAGTTGTGGACTTAACATGGCTTGTCCGGACCACCCGAAGGAGGCCTGTAAGACCTTCCTCGTTCTCTCTGTCTCTCCCACAAAACCTTTTTGTACTCTTTTCTCTCTTTCTCTTCATATATCTTTCGTTTTAACTTCCGACTATCCGCCTACCTCATTTCATCTTTTGTTCTCATCTACGTCGTTTTGCTATCCAAATTCGAAATTGTATTTTTCTCAGTGATACTTTTAATATTCGACTTTCAATATCATATACGTAAACCATGTGCTTTACGGGATGGAGACACTTCATGGGTAATGCTCATAGTACATTAATAGACGACAGCTTCAGCGACACAGCATCCTCGTCTGTTAGACGCAGCTACGATCTCCAATAATCATAAAGTACGAGTACCCGACTATGTAAGTACACGGGAGTCAAGTAAAAATTCTCAAGACACGTTTAGTTATTCATAACCAGTTGGGCGGCATTCATTATCAGACATACGTACTCGCATGAAAATTTCTTGCGATACTCCCATCTCATATGAATAGTGTAAAGTCAGAGGTTATTTTTAATAACGAATAAGCCCGCGGCATATTATGAAAAATCCATCGAAACCTAACTTACGCGCTATAAAGTATCATAAATGTAATTTACTATATATATAATATATATATATATATATATATATATACTATACTCCAAAAGATGATAAATCTACGATATTATCAGGATCTTATTTATGACGTGCCACTAATGGAAGAAACGTGCGACGACGGGCGAATATCGTTGATCGAATCGAACCCAAGAAGAATCGGGTGGGACCGTTACAGGACAGTTATGGCCGCAGTTGATACCGTACGATGTGCCGAGTAATCGCGTATTTTCGCGTCTTTCGTATAGTAAGTTGAGGGCCCTAATTACTTTTTGCAACAAAACAACCAACAATGATCGAGCAAATATCCGTTTCGTGGTATCGCGATCGTCCTTGGTATAAGAAAGGCTCTTTATTCATTTCCCGTATGAACGACCACGTCCGATCGAATTAAAGCCACGAAACTCTTGGAAAGTTACGATCAGTTTAAATTCCTCATCGTCATACGAACAACGCCTTTGAGGTTACGTGAGCTTTCCCTGCTGACGACATCCTTCAGTCTGACCGTTTGACAGGGAGCGTTATCCTAACCCCAGCGGATACACTTAAATCTGTCATCGCATGTCCAACTCTTAGTGCACTTGCTTGCGGACATTATGCAAATGGCGGACGGCGGCTCTTTTGTGCCTTTATCAAGAGGCGAGCACAAATTTACAAGCTCGGCCGAAGACGGTAGCACAGCCACTGCTGAGAGTCTCTAAGGATGCCCGTGGATGCTGCTATCAGATCAGCTCTCTGCGTTCACCGACACAGGTACAGCTTGTTATCAGTGACGCTACATCTTATTTTACGCGGTCTTCAACCCAAGTGACATTTCTATGCGCCAGCTATGACGTCGGCGCTGCACGAACGAAGGCACCATGTGACTTCTGCTAGACGCAAATTGACCGTGCGCACTGCTTTCTAGGAAAATAAAAGACGCCGCTCTCACCGCTCAAGCCGTCTAGATTCTCGCCTGAATTCTCTCACGAAATTCCCATAATCGTCTGCTGCTTCTGATCTGACTTCCCGTTCTACTGACACTTTCCTTGATTGATTTTCAGGAAACAGCCCTCTGATAACTTTCTAGAAGAGCAATCGGTCCCGTGATTATTTGACAATCTAATCGTATCACAGAAAAAAAGATCCAGCCGTGCATTCCTCTTGTCTCATTATGTAGAGTGAATCATCAAAGGAAAGTACAGTACGAGAGCCTATCATTTCCATGACTCGACCCAATAATCATTGAATTTTCCACTTCCAAAAAAAGAAATGAACGTTGAATTTTTACAAGTCACAAACAATACATAATTATTCCAGGAATGTGTCTTTTTATATTAAAATCAAAGATTTTCGAAACAAAAGTCTCGGATTTACGAATGAAAAATTTTAAAAATTCTTAAATATTAATAACCACCTAGAGCGTGTCACAAGTTAGATATTATCTTATCTAAATTGCAATCTAAGGAGAAAGATAACCATAGTAATCAAATTGATTGCTTATATTGAATAATAATCCACCGCACATAATAGAATCATCGGATTGCCATTCTCGTCGTTATAATACCTACCTATTTTCCAGAGAAATGAAAGTGGCGTATAATAGAGGCATGCGTGTGAAATAAATATCGATTACGCTATGCAGCCTTGAGCCGATACTCGTTACTGGCAAAATATAGTCTGGCTTTGTATGGGATGAGTCCCACTTCGATCGAAACGTTTGATTCATCTTACCGTTACCGCAACCTTACTTGTCGGCTTTCCTTTGTGGATAAATTTACTCCGGAGTCCTTGATTAAACGAACTTTACATCCGCACCGGTACATCTATCGTATCGATGGCACATTAATTACTAATTGGGCATCGATTCTACTGTGAACGTACATTTCACGCTTTACGAGCCTGTTACACCTTTGAGTATTAATACTCAATGAAGACGCTACGTCTAGCGTAAGAGTTACTTGTGGACAACCATTACACGCATCATTTACTCGAGATTACACGTACGCGTCCACTGGACCACGTATATGAACAGATTACCGATATTATCGGTTGTCACTGGATCGATTAACCAGATTAGCCCTAGATCGACTTGCACTTTGTCGAAAAAACGAATATCATCATTAACCCGCTTTTAGACTCTTTTACGTCGATGATTTTTTTAAACGAAAATAAAAATCGAAATTAACCCATTCGATAATTTATTGAACCTGTTATGTAAATTTGTGTAATTTCTATTTATAAGAAGATTCCATTAATAATTTTATAGATGATATGAATTTCATAACAAACAAGTTGAATGTTCATAACATACAAGTTGAATTTTAACGACGCATTACGCGTTTTATAATACGGTAGCGAAGCTAGCAATTATTTGATTACTATGTCGGACATTTATTTAGATGCACTTTCAATCAATCCTCTAGCCATCAATCAGCAATCAGATACGCGTCTGCTCCGGTGGAACATTTTTCCATGTTTCTTTGCTCTTGTTACATATATGTATCTGACAGTGATTGCTCTTACGAATTGTACAATTAAGCCCACTAATGCATTTCGATTTTGTGTACCAAACGTGGGAGCACTGAATCTTTTTTTTTCAATAAGATAAACTGTCGACCATTAAAATTCGAATCGTGATAAACATCCGCGCATATAAGACGCATTATGAAATGATCGGTATCAATACTTCAATATGTTCAATAAGCGTATCGCTTATGCAACGTGAAATTCGTGAAGTACCATTGCACGTTTAACGATGAATGCTCCTGACAATTTTTTAAATCTGCCGACAAGCTACTCTTTATATGGTACGATGAATTGCCGATAATTCAGACTGAGATTATGATTTAAATATTCGTAAAATCATTACATCACCGCTTCTTTTTTTTTATCACTTTTCTTTCTCGCGCGCCACTACGTCTTTAATAAATTCATATTTGAACGTTAAATGGCCTTAGTCGCAAATTGCGACCATTAAACGACTTATAACACGAATTATGTAAATTATACGAATTCCTTTCTCGAGCACCAACATATTTTGTAATCCATATTTACGAGGAGGGACAAATTGGATGTCGCGACAGTATTTAGCACGTATACGAAATCCCGATCACTTTTCAAAAAGCTTCCGACAACCTGCAGTGTTATTGCAACGCCCGATTACAACCAGATACAAGCGTGAATATTAAAATTGCACATACATACGTGCGACATGAGAGATCTATAACTAGGAAGTAAGTTTACGTGGAATCGATTAATTACGATAATTATTCAATAATTTCAAAAGTTCTACTTCGTCTTAGATTCCTACCTTATCAACAGCACTGATTATTATCCATCAATTATTATTCACATGTCGAGTCTATATGAACAGTTATATGCACCTGCACGAGTACAGCGTGTTGCAACTCTAACCTATATACGGAGAGTTTGTAATTTTGCTAATGATTCTGATCTATGACAATGGTCGTACCAATCATTAATAATCCGAAGCAGTCAATGAGAAGGCAACTTGAGTAAAACAGGAAATTGAAAATTAATTTATAATCAATAGCATTAAAATTATATTATACAACCCCTCTCGAAAAAATATTTTTTCACGTTAACCATACACCCGGATGTGGGAGTAGCCATACCTCCCACATCAGAGCGTTCTACTGCAGAGTAGCATTAATTGAGTGATCACCGTGTCGGAAGGATGATTTGCTCGGGTGATGCGGCATTTCACACACTCCTGAGTTAGGCCACACCTTGTCTGCCCGCAATCATCATACATTGTTACCCCTGAATACGTCTCACACTCGATTTGATGGCCGAGTAACATACGCGCAATGTATAGAATTCTGTATGTACATGTGTATCAACATAGTAATGTATATGCTCCCTATATATTTCGACGTTAGGTATGCGTAATGACGTTTGTCAGATATGCGAGGATCTACGTACCGCGATCCTACATTGTATACAAGCTAAAAGATAGAGATGATGGAGAAAAATTTATTTTGCTTCACACGAACATTTTTGTGTACAAAAAAGTTTGAATTTCCCGCGAATTATAAGTACACTTTGATTGGTAGTCGTATGAGCAGAAAGAAAAGCAACATGGCGGAAAAGTGTGTGAGCTGGATAATATATATAAATATATACGTGTGCGGCTCTAGTCATCTCCTGTAATAAACGTTCAGGTTGCGTATAGGAGTATTTCATTATAGAATCTCTAATGATCTTGCACCTTAAAGGCAGAGAAACGTGTTGTAAATTTTATCGATGTTGAAATTACAACAATTAGCACCTGTTTGATAAATAAGGGATCTCATTGGTTTAATTCCTCGTGTAACACGGTGTAATTGGTGCCCGAAGGTATAGGCATTTTGTTGAACTGGTTATCCGTATATTCAAACTGAAGAATCGTAGTTTTTTTTTTTTTCAAAGACATTGCAAAAAGAGGAATCAATAATCGTAAAGTCTTCGGTATATATATGCCTTTTCTTTGGTAAACAAAATGTGTTGCGCAAAGTGTATAATTCACGGGGACCCAAGTAATGCCCACGAGCATGGTAAGGAGGTTACATGGAATGCTTTTTTATTCCTTGGTCCAACCACAAATTACGACGATTTCGACAGGTACGCCCATGTTGTATACATCGCGCCCTATCTGGACGATCGGTATCGATATGCCTCTGGTATGAACATATGTAGTCAGCACCCTTATACGCTACATCGATATATGGTCGATATAGCAACTCGATCGAATATCATAAATTTACAGTTAATGCAAGAACAATCGATATGAACCTGAATCGTAATGCTGAATGAATTTGGCAATGTTTCGCTGAAATTCGACTCGATAATTACTTCATTAAAATGCAAATTTCAACGATAAATTTATAACGAACGAGAGGTCGTTCTCGTTCTGATAAGAAAGTATGAGTTATCGATAACCGACATTAGTCCCTGCCAGGTACGAAAAGATAACCCGAACCCTTAGCTGTGCTTATAATTAAAAGAAAGTCGTTCGCGAGATCCTTCCTGGGTTTCTCCAAGGGTCCTGTTCCACTCGTTCCCCCCGTTCATGGTCTCGAATAATATAGTCACCGAAACCAAAAAAGAATAGGAATAATGAACGAAAACGTTAGCCAGTAACGTAATAGCTGTCCATGCAAGGCTTCCTTTCTATACTAGATATTACTATATATACATGTAAGGTTCTATCGGGCTAAGATACAAACTACAAATGACCGAAAGAGACGACCGTATATCATTCAGCCGTTGAGTATCAAATTTCTGTAAATGTTAACTCGCTCGTGTTCGTGCATCGTATCCCGACGTGCTTAATTGGTTATGGTATGATGCAACGTGGCAGGCGGTACGCGAGGAGCGTGCAAAAGATTCAAAAACATCCAAGGCATCCCAACAGCATCATCGGGTAATGAATGTCCGACCTAATAATCGCCTCTTGATAAACGATCGTCACTTTTGATATAGGGAAACAGGATTTGAGTGGATCCTGTCTGGTATGGGGAATTCCATGTTCCATTACTACACACGAGCATACGGGTATACTATATACATTCGCTCGTATGGAGTTTCGGCGAAATCGTGAGATTTTGCAATTTTATCAAAACGGATAAGAGAAAGGAATACGAATTGATTATTGGAAATGGAGAAAGTCTTAAGTATCTTAGAAATTTCTAAGAATGCCAAAGGGGTACCTACTCCGTATCCGTATAGAGGTGTTCCTGTTCTCAGAGGTACATATAGCCCACATGGTCTACGAACCTGTCGACATGGAATTCCATGGAATTCAGGGTTGAATTTCTCGCCAATACCCAGTAAGAGTGGGATACTTGTTTTATGACGGTCGTAAGTGCTCATACCGTATACTTCCGGCTGTACTCGTATCGACGTCTTCATATAGTGGCGTTGCGTGTCGCGAGACAGTTTCAGAGTTGGGAGAATCTATTCGTGTGGAGGATCCATACTGGATATAACACGCCAGGCTAAGCCACGCCAATATCATTTCCTTAATACCTACTGCTTACGCTTCGAAATTTACGTAAGAGCTCGTGGCTCACGTACCTGTGATTCGCGATTCGATGCTCGTGCTGGCAAATCGGCAGATTATGCCGGTCTCATCCATGGAAAGGCATTACGCCTTGTAACCTGTAATGCAATGTGCCTTCTATCAGTCATGTTCCGTATCAATAATAAAAGTCATAGACCGACGTTAATGGAGGTTATGAACTCCGGTAATTTTTTAGGTTAGAGATGCTGCTACAGTTTAATTGTTACTCATGTTATTTATTGGCTAGATTTTAGAACACCCATTTATAAGGTTACATGTGGCAGCAATTTCTTAGCGGAATTGAAATAGCATCGTGGGATATATGGACATAGGGAATGTTTGCAAGATCACTCGAAATTTGATCCGGTCTTCCACACTAGTCGCCAGGTGAATTTATACACCCACGTGCAGTGTAAAAGGCAAATATAAAGGACGAGTATGTTACCCATGTAACCTCGGATTCTCACCTATGCGTGCATGCACACGGCCACGAGACTAAGGTAACCCCTGACCCCTAACTTACGTGTAGCGTCTATGATGGGTACGAGTAGTACGCGAGGTTCATACTTGTGCCTTTCATCTTGGTCTCGCAGGTATACCTGGAACTTGGTAATTTTTCAATAGGGTATTTGCCTACTAATTAAGAAATAATTCTTATTAGAGGCGACGGGCAGATGCGCGTTTATAATTGCACCGTTGGCACGTTGCGAATCGCCAACCTGTACATTTATTAACGTGGATATCGGTAATACAGCTGACATCATATCCACTATCATGAATTTACTATCCGTGACCAAAGATCTCACTGGTCTACAACGTGCGGAGATTCAGCTGCGAATAAATTCAAGTCAATCCTCCCTGAAGTTCTAGTAAATTCTTAGATTCTACATTGGAACGGGACCCATGCTAGGTGGATAACGAAATAACATTAGAACTGCCATTCAGCATTGAATGCATACATACAGTACGTAGCAGAGAAGCCATCAGGCAGTAGATATACCTTGGCATCAGGCATCAGGCAGCAGCCATCAGGCATCAGGCAGTCGTTTCGCTCACGCAAACAGCGGCGGGGGCTGATTGCGGATACGGCCACCAGGATGTTCGCTACTCCCGCATGTGCTCTTTCGCTTACGTAATACCTATGGCGTACATACCTACTATCTTATGGCATTAGTGCTTTACTTACGTTACGTAGCTTACAGTGAGAGGGCCGCATGCTAAACAACTCGCACGTTCCATAACGATTAATATGCGACTGAACGTGTTATCGGAGTTCCGAGTCGGCACCTATGTACGTATGTATGTATGTAGTATATGCGTAGCTGTCAGAACAATTGACATTTGCTGCTATATGTATAGGAGGTGGTACCAAAATGGTATTTAGAATCCATTCAATTCTTTTCCCATATAACTGCAATACGGTCCGTACTTACACGTAAAAATTATGACCCTTGATACGTACGAAATTGGTTTCATTCTTTTAGTATTTTTTAGCTGTGTTAGATTACCCTTTTAGATTTTCTTCACAGGAGTAGTGCGCTTGTGTTTATGAGTACATAATTAAATAGTATGAATTTTTTAAAATTTTTATAACAGCTGTGAAGTCTCTAAGGGGTTGTATGCGAATTCATTTTTTTTAGGTATATTAAAGGTCCATTGTTGTACTTGGAATAGTGTTATTGTGTATAGTATATGTGAATCGTATTTCTTATTTCGACCTTATGCATTTGTATATTGCATATGTATATATGGGATATCATACAGTGGCACTGAGGTCCATTGTATTTCACGGGTGTCACGAAATGCGATTGCGCCTTTACACGGCAGTGTTCTTTCTTAGCAGAAACGTTCATAAATCATTGACATATGACCGAATAAATAGCGTGTATTAATTCAGCATTAACGGTTAAGTTATTGACCTGGATGAAAGCCCAGTCGCCCACGGTGGTGGGCTGGATTAAAAAGCCGCACTTCTTCCCGAGTAGAAAGTCGTGGCATAAAACATCTCGGAAATTTCAAGGGGGATCTCCCTTTGGGGGATTTACGCGATTTACACGGTTTCACTTTTTTGTCGGTTCCAGCGTCGGGGCGCATTTACAGGTTCACACGTCCACCCAATGAAAAGTATAACGGGTGCCTTATGCAATCTTTAAACGAACATAAACCCGTGAATATACCTCATGAACGCTAACTCATTCGCTAACCAGGACTAATGAAAATTATTATTCCACCCGCTACGGCACTTTTTGACATGTTAAACTGTCAAAATAGTTTACATAGTCAGAGGACGCCTGTCGCTATACTTTGGTTTTTTTGTCCCCTTCATTTTGCTCTCGTATAATGACAGACCTCGAAGAGCTTTTCGTGTCATGCAGTTACGAGCGACACGTTCTTGTCCTCCTTTTTTTGATTGGATCGAAAGGATTAAGATGAAATCAAGATAAACTTCCGTCGTGGCACATGCGATAAAAGTAATCCTTTCATTTGTATTCTGTCGCTGGCAGACACGTGTCATCAGTTTCCTTTGGAAAGTAGATTACTGTATACACACAGTGTATCTTAAATAGTCAAGTATCGATTGTGATTTTATTCATCTTCTACTTTTTCCCCCCCATTCGTTTCCTTTTAGTGAAAGGGTCGTTGCACCTGACTAACTTTCGGTCTGTATAAAACGATCGGGACTCGGTAAATGAAATATTCCCCGATCCCCAACGCTACTATTGACCTTCTGTGCTTAGCAAGTCTACGCATAATGCCGGTTGATCACGTACAGTTAATCCATCGTAGAAGTCTCACGCTTCGGGTCATGGGTCATCGAGTTATACGGAGTATACTGGACCAATGAGAATTAAAAAAAAATCAGCTGCATTAAATCGCGTTCTATAATACATATTCTTTTAACTTTTGTATTGTATTTTTTTTATTACTTTCCACCGTTATATACCCTACTCTCCTTCATTCTTGACTCGCGTAGAAGCGTGTATCGTGATTCTCAAAAAAAAAAAAAAACAGTCTAGAGAGAAATTAGTAATGGCCAACTGGCTCATGCAGCAGACACTAGTACAGCATAGAGCTGATTTAATAACATTATTCATTCGATAATTTTGGAGAAACTCGAAACTTTCATACCTGTATTTATTATTCTCGAGTTCATAGCGTGGGCAGTTGACAACCATCCTTCTCACGATATTCACAACATTATTTTTGAGGAATCGCGAATAAACATAATATCGTGTGTATAACATAGAAGTTTTCGAAATTTCTCCTGGCAATTTCGAAATAATGACGTCCTACCGTATGTCCATCAATCGCTACCAGTACCTTTTATTATTGATACATTCCCAATATATCTTCGCAATATCCATCCTATACAATGCAGATAAACTCGACCTAATAACCATAACGAATATCTTCATATCCTGGCAATCTCTACAAACCACATACTTATTACAATAAAAATAGATTCTCATGAGTAGCACAAACTGCCGTCGAGTCCTGGCTTAATAATTGAATTACCCCCGCGAAAAAAAAAAATTACCTACGGCGTATGATAAATGTACCAATATACCTATATGCATCGCAGGATGTTTGCACTGACTAACAGTAACTCGAATCAATCATACGCAGACCATGTTAGGATTTAACGCTAGTCTTTTGAATAGGAAAATCCTAGATACACGCCCTCTGGGTAGCTCGAGACTATTATTTATATACACCGTACAGCTTCTCTCAAGCGCAGTCATTACCAGCGACAATGGCGCCTCGTTAATATTCATTTTCGCCCGTATGCCTTTTTTACTATCGATATAAACAACCACAGAGATTCGATCATAATACGATCGTTACGGGGTACAGGCTGTAGACCATGAAAAATTTTCAATAGCTATATCGATTCGCAAATCGATATGGGCGGTAACCGTGTGGAGAAAACGGTACTGTGAGGTGCATCATTAATTCTCCTCATTTTGAGGCTGTAATTACGAGCGACACCCGCGCAATAAAAACTTTCATCATAATCGCACTCAACAGCAACGTCATTATCGGAGCAGCACTAAATCTTGTTCTGCCTGTGTCATGGATGATATAAATGCGCTCCTTCTTTGATTTCTGAATATTTTCAAGCACCGCCTCCCCCCCCCTCTCCTCGAATAATTAATAATACCAACATGAACAGCATGTGAATTTTGCAGCAAACTCCTAGCTGTCACTCATACGAGTCCCACCTATGTTGGTAATGATATTTGTAGCACGCGAGGGCTCAGTGTTTGTATATTGTTGCCTGTAGACAAATTTGTGACGTAAATAACATCTATCCCACGTGGCTAAGTATATATTCGACGTAAACGTTCAGAGCCCCTAAAGCAAGTCCAATCTAAATCAATTACTCAACGCATAGACAATCGTAATTGCCATATAGCTATATACTTAGGTTCCCATCAACAGCCAAAGGGTGAAACTTTTGAAATGGTCATTAAGTAGGACAATCGTTT
The DNA here is from genome assembly GCF_000341935.2 of Cephus cinctus. Taxonomy (NCBI): domain Eukaryota; kingdom Metazoa; phylum Arthropoda; class Insecta; order Hymenoptera; family Cephidae; genus Cephus; species Cephus cinctus. Next base: position 1,836,369 of record NW_014332886.1, read on the forward strand.
ATAATTAATGTTCTATTAATGACACAAGGGCAATTCGTAACAATTAAAGAACGTGACAGGAAAATTATTATCCGTGGGTACACATTCGGTTATTATAGAATTTTCGTAAATATCACTAATTCTAATTTATTTCATGACCTCTTGACATAGCCCGTCTAATTTGTTCTGGTGTCAGCACGTACTTTCGAAATATGTTTGTCCGATGCATAATCAACAGCGTTTCAATACACGGAAAGCCGCTGGTACTACGGTCATGCAGATGGCGCGCGGTTTACAATGCCCTTTAATTGAGAATGCGATTGCCCTCGAGTTAAGAGAAAGAGGAGAAAAGAGAGGTATTTCTGGGCGGAGAACCTGATGATCTCCCCTGAGTATTTCATTGTCCTGCCGGCGCGGTGTGGGTGTCGACGCCCCCGTCAATAAAGTCTTGTGCCAGCAGGGCGCAGCTTGCCGAACCATAAGCGCAAATCCTGCGCACGTTATAATTGGCTAGGAATCCAAAAAATGCTTGAACTTCGTTCAGTCATTTATCGATCAAGTGTGTATACGTATATGTATAGTTCATCCTTAAATAAAATTAAAATTCATCCGATCCTATTCTACGTATCAATTCATATATCAATCGAGGGTAATTCGCCAGGATGAAAATAGCACTGTAATATTTCGCTGTACGATACCGAACGAAGATCGACACGTACATTGCTATACGTATCATCGTTTCAATAAGTCTCGACTAATTTATCGGCAACTTACAATCCATTTATATTGCTCAACATCAAAACCAATCGAGGCGCCGCGGCGGCGGTTCCGTCGTGTATTGAGCGACGCGTGACAGGTGTGCAGATGCAGTGATCGATCGAACGTTTACTTATTAGTACTGATTATCCTGAACGTTGCGAATATGTTTGAGATCCCGGCATGCGTCGTCACGTGCGAATTTAATTTGCATGTGTAAATAACACTGCAGTTCGTTAGTTATACGCTAGGATTATACTTACTTGGATGACGAGAAGAGTCCTGACTATGTGGCTGGGAAGCAATAAGGCATAGACGCCTCCTATGTAACGTTACGTGTAGTAAAATGCACGGATAAAAATTCAAATGCAATTTACATACATGTGTAATCAAATGACCGTCCAGGATCATTAGTCTTTCATAGATATTTTATTAGCCACTAGTAATTTCACTTTTACTATGAAATTCTTAGCCGTGTTTAAGTATTCGGAATTGGATGGTAAGACGTACGTCATAAATGTTTTACCGTGCTTTATGGTATTGTTGTATACGAGACGTATGACAAAATTTTATACGTAGACTCACAAACCTCTCACGTGGATGCTTCGTACGTTTTACTCGTATAGATTTAAAGCTCCGCTGCTGCTGTCTTATATGGAACGCTAATTAAATTAATGGCTTTACAGTGACTCAGTGTTCTCTAAGTAGGCATTGCGGTGTCTAGGTTCGATATCTGTGCTCCTCTTGGTACTTCCGGTAATGAAGAGTAGTACTACACGTGACCGAAGTGACAGCCGATTATGAATGGGTGCAGATCGTCTCTGTAATCAGACAGTTAATGCTCATAGTATTGATTTGTAATATTGGACAATTCGTTTCGAGCTAATAGACTAGCTATTAAAATAGTTTAATCAGCAAGAAGTAGATATGGGATAGTTTGAAGTATTTTGACTGGCACCTATATGTTAGTTTTGAAATTTTTTATTAATGGGTTATAAGAGATTTCGAATATCGATATATTTTTACTAAAAAATTTCCAAATATTAGTCTTTTATTTTGTGCGAAATTTTCCTTTTCCGGAAGTATTAGGTCATCGAGATGTACTTGGAAGTACAGAGATCATCGTCCATAATGGGATGGATAATTTATCGGTAGCTATTTATTCGAGAAACCTAGAACTGAATTGACCTTGAATGTATGTATTATAGGTATGGCGCCAGAGTTGTTATTTTGAGATCGTATGTGTATACTTAGTGGCACAAGAACTGTATAAGTAATAAAGGAAACGCTTATTCCTGTATCTTCGATTTTTAAATCCATTTGTCTCTGTGCACGACGCAGGAGGTACCACGCAAGATCGAGTAAATAATTATGCGAATCAATTATCACAATTAATGGCAGATTCCATTTACTTATAAATTGTTCCTTCCACATCGACAACCCTATACGTTGCACGTATGGTTTGCTCTTTACGCGTCTATTCAGCCCCATGAATCTCTATTGATCATTCCTCTACGTTTTTGCCCATTAATTAATTGATAGCGTATTAATCGAACAATTATGCAGTCAGCCGCATCGCAAGGAGCAATTATTCTAAGCGGTATCTCAAAGTAACCGATACGATAAATTAATCTCGTGAGAGTTACCCTTCCTACTCACTAATAGATTCGCAATGACGTATTTCTATTGCTTATACATGTATACATATATATATATTATATTATATAGTATGTAATCACGTATTTATCTAAATAGCCATAATAATTTATAAAGCGATCAATATCTATCGTGATGATGAAATATTAAATTAAAATATAAATCGTTGAATTAATATAAATCTTCAAATCTTACCTATCTCCAATATTCTTATATTATAGACAAATCCCTATAAGCAATGTAACCAATTTTAGATTTTTCTATAGGCCATGGTCAAAGTTCGTCCTTTTATTCCTTCCTGTATAATGTCTATCGGCACAGACCGCACGAGTTAATATCGAATAGTAGAAATATATGCTTAGACTTTCACACTACAGTTTATAGTTTATGGGTTATTTGCATATCGGTTAAGTTTAAAGAGGACGCGAGACTCTTGAGAGGAAGAAACGCCCAGACGTCAAGCATCATCGTACCTAACGAGCTTCTCTGCGAAGTTCATCCACATTAGCGTACCTCGGGTCACACATCGTTCCCTTTCATATTTAGCGATAGTTCATTAATCTTTTTCCTCCTTTTTTTCGTTTCACCTATTTCATACAGTTTTAATCGCATCCGTAAGTATCCTGGATATATGTATACCTGTTCGATTATGCGCATTCTGACATATCGACATCAATTAACGAGCGTGAAAGTTGCGACAGGTATTATCGTAGGTTCAGTCTTATATATACTTATATATTCCAGAAGTTTTAAATACTTTGGTGATTACTTTACTTTTTTTAATACTTATATGAATGTGCATTACAATTAAAAGTAAGCTTTTTTTGAAAGAAATAATTGTAGAACAATAATTACCTATCAGGTATATTGTATAATATCATGGGGTATATTGTCCCCTTGGGGAACATTTATTCTTTGTGTATAGAGTACACATGTCACGATTAATCCTTATGGGTCTAAATTGGCGCTGTAATTACGTTGGATTCTGAATAAGAAAATAGGATGAATGGACAATGAAATTTTTTTTATGTAATTAGCGTTATTACAATTTCATATCTAATTAACCCGATGGGCGACACATATGGTATGATTACACTGGAAGTATGGCTGGTTGTGCCGAATATATTTATTCCATTTCTGTCATATAAATTATTCTGCCAATACGGTATCTAAGTTTTTTCAAATGGTTTTTTCTCACTAGCCTAACCTAGGAATTTTTTGTGTGTTTCAGGTAAGTGGATATTCAAATGAGGCAACTGATGTACAATACTGTATTGGTGAGTTATCGTACCTTAATGCTTAACCAGACGTCATACTATACAGTATACGTTGTACCTGGAATTTCCAATTAAATATTAAACCGGTAGCTACTGTTAATTATTCCCATGGCTGTTTCTTGTACGAGCATTCGAGATGGTGATTTATAAATGCAATTCATGTATTTCTATTGTCGTAGAAAAGATTCTATTAATTTTATATAGAATATAATTTAATCGTATTTTAATTCAATTTTTTTTTTATGAAAATGGTACACTTGTTGAATTTTGCTTTCACGAAACTGAGTCATGGCTCACCGCTTTACTTTAGAAACGCTTAGGATTCTATGGCAACCAGTCTACCTTCCTTAATCGCGTTAATCGTTGCACAAAAATTGCAAAACAAATGTCGTTGAATATTCAAACATTTTCGCTGAGCAAGGGAGAGCTGTCAACACTCACGTGCTTAACAGGTAATCCTGCTTAATGGTGTTACTTTACTCATGCTCCTAATTACATGTACTTACTATGGGTGATCACGGAAATTTAATTATCAAAAAGAAAAAATACGAATCAATTTTTTCAGAATGAAGTATTTATAACTTACGAATGGATAGTGACAGATCATTGCCATTTTTTTGTAAACATTATACACGGACAGTTTCCCAAAGGAAACATATGGACCATGTTTATATACGTATAACTGAAGTATTTGATTCGTCAGTAATAGTTAAGAACCTTCGAAACAGTGCTACGTTCACACTTCTGTTTCAATCGTTGCGTCATTGCTGGCCGATTGCCGTGAGTGCTCCACTTTTAAAATAAATTATGGCTCTTGTGCCGAGGCGTTTCAGTAGCAATGAGTGGAATTGTTCCTAGTATAACAAGAGCTAAAAATACGTCAGAGTGAAGAAAAAAAAAAAAGAAATTACCACCGTAGGTAACGGGGGAAAAAAGAAAGAAAAACATATTATTCCCCTGTTAAACATAACGTTACGAATTCAGTCTTGCCAATCACCCTCAAATTAGACTCCGACTAAGCTGTAACCGCTCGACTTGATTATCCCAGATGCAATTAGCTTTTCATTGAAGTGTACTCGCGTAGACAAACAATTCCAACGAACCTGGCGCTATGACAACAGTTCTCTATAGAAAGGCTCTGAATCAACCCATAATCAATTTTGTATTCGATGACCGTGGAATTCAAACTCCAATTCGATAATCTTTAAACCAACGTAACACATTCGAATAGAAGTCACACTACCATACTTAGACGGCGGCCCTCAGAAAGTGCATACGATTACCCATACACGATTAGCCTTTTAACAGCTGGAAAGTATGAAACACCGTGAAACATTCTCTAATCTAAATTTCTGTTATTAAAAAAAAAAATCAGATAAAACAACCCATTTCTTACAATATAATAATTCAAAGTTAATATAGCTATAGAGTGTGATTTATGTTAACAATAAACACTGGCAAATTGAGAGATAATCACGTAGTAGAACATGTCATCGTCAGCCAAAGAATTTGTCGAGCCAACAATAAATATCTTTCTCTTCCCCCCCCCCCCC